>NW_010543931.1:42825-45792 GCF_000687285.1 Phaethon lepturus | reverse complement strand
GGTGTGGGAGGGAAAGGAGACTTGTCAGCACAGTTAGGGATGGCTTAGAGTTTTTACACTATCTGTACACTGAAAGAAGTTTAGTAAGTTAGTTAACTAGTAAAAAGACTCCCTTTTTGCAGAATAAGAGGGAGGCATTTTGGTGCTGCTTCTTCCCAGAAGGAATTCTCTGTGAGGGTGGGATTTCCATTGCCCACCACCAAACTGCTGCAAAAAGACTCAAAAAAAAAAGAGTCATTTCCATGGGATATGGATCTGACATCCCATTATGCTCATCTCCCATGGTAGGGAAAAGGGAGGATTAAAAAACAAATCTCCTTTCATTTTTTAAAACAAGGAAGGAATAATCTCAATGGTGGGTGTCATTTACTCTTTCAGAAGTCCCAGGTTTGGTAGGCTGAAGGTGTCAGGGGAGACTGATGAAATCTGGGTCATGTGCCAGAGCCCAGCTGCAGTCAGTAAATCATTATTATCTAACAGCTATCAAGTAGCCTACGTGAAGTGAGTTGGTCTCTTTCAGGCTCCCAGTGGGTAAATGTTCACCCTACAAAACTGCCGGTGTAATTGGTGTTAATTGCCAGTGTCAGCAGAGGCTGTGAGGTGCTTACTGCATGTCAGGGTTAAAGCATGTGGCTGGAGAATCATAGTAAATGTTCTGTGCCCTGCAGCAGATACCAAGTGGACAAACCTGAGCTATCAGTCCATGGGCTGTCAATTCTACAATATATGAGTAAATAAATAAAATAAAAATAAAAAGTGAAAAGTCACAGGCTGCATGTGAGCCGTAGACAGGCCTGTAATGGCTGAAGTATTTCACCAAAGCCATTGCCTTATGAGTGCACTGGAGATGCTGTTGAGTTAGACAATACTACAGAAAATCCAACTCTAACAAAGGTGGAGGCTTCGTCCAGTATTTTGGAAAAGATACATATTTAAAAAACAAGCTCAGAATGGCTTCCTGTGAGTAGAAGTATTTTTTCCCATTACTTCTTCCCATCAGTTTTGAAACATAGGGAAATGCAACAAGAAGCTCTGACCCGCTAAGGCTGGAAGGATGCTTATTATAAGTGACATGAAATAAATGGAAGACAAATAGCAAACTCACTTGGGGCATAACATTAAGCAAAGACCACTGAACACAGGGTGAGCTAGCCTGCCAGACACGAAACTTTCTCCTTCTCTCATGCTGAACAGAGAAAGGGGACTGTATCTGTGGCAATCCTGTATGGTTATGGTGTGGGGTGTTCACCTCCCTTTTGCCCCTGATCAGTCTTCAGTTGCTGTGCCAGTATGACCCCAAACCCAAAGCAAGCAGCGTCCCAGGGAAGTGATGCCCTTTGCCGACAGAGCCAAGCTTGCTTCACTGAGGGGATGCCAAGCATGGGTTGCCAGCCTCCAGTCCCATTCAGTCCCTGCATGAACACCATGGTCTGTCAGGGGTGTCAGTATGTCAAAAAGGGGGTTTCTTTCATAAGTGTGTTAAATTATCATAATTTTAGAAAGATATTAAAGTCATTATCATACTGCAGATTACTATTATTAGCATACAATAGAGGTGTATAATGACATCCTAGGGCAAGATAGAACTTAGCTCGCTCCAATAAATGCAATTTAATTTTATCGGTTCCCTCCACCCACTTTTGGCCACGTGTCTTGCTGTCCAGGGCATTTTGGAGATGGCTTATAGGACTGTGTGGAAATGGTTCTCCAACGGAAGAGGCAGCAACATGGCTTTTCCACAGTGGGCACTACATGGCTACACAGTATTGCTGGGTTAGGAAAAGAACATTGCAAATTTGCCTGTCTGTGCTCTAACTTAGGCTTGCCATTTGACACAACATTCCAAATCCATGAGAGCAGTAGGCAAGTTAGTCCTAAAAAGTTACGGGACGTCAGCTGGTGTCATAAAACTGCTCCTTACCAGCCAGAAAACAAAATCATCTGGCTCTCATTCACATTGATTTGGGCTCTTTTTTGCTAATCAGAACAAGACTCCATATCAAGTGTGATCTTAATGGTGCACAAATTCTTTCCATTTGCCACTTCCACAGCTAATGTGCTCTGTGTTCTGGTCAGAAAGCAAAGCAAGGGCAGACACAGGACTATCCCTCCTCCCCCTGCTCTCAGATCCATGCCCCTCACACAATAAGGGTTTGTCTTTGTAAACTAAGCCATAAGAAGCAGAACTGATAAAATATTCAGGAGGATTTTCAG
The DNA here is from genome assembly GCF_000687285.1 of Phaethon lepturus. NCBI lineage: Eukaryota > Metazoa > Chordata > Aves > Phaethontiformes > Phaethontidae > Phaethon > Phaethon lepturus. Next base: position 43,578 of record NW_010543931.1, on the reverse strand, counting down.
TGACCTCTGCTGTAAGGCTCTCCTCCATCCAGGTACCACAGTCTCAGAAGGGAAGAGTGAAAGAAAAATCAGTCTTAACGATCAGCTTTTCTGATCAGCCAAATAAACGTAATTAGTTAATGCCACTTCATATGGAGAAATGTTCCCATCTGTACAAATACAGCCTTTAGATGTCCTGGCCTCTTTATTCACAGTCCTGGAGGAATGAGAAAGTGCGCAGGGCTTTACCATCCTTCTTTTGCAAATGCTTTAAGAACTTTGCTTGGAAAGTAGCTTTTGGGCTTTTTTTCTGCCAATGGCTGCTACAGGACACACAACAGCTTGTACCTGTCAGCAAAACCAGTCCTTTTTCTTAACTGCCCTGATGCTCAACACTCTTATTTCACAGTGTCAGGCACTGTGAGCACTTTAATCTGTTAAAAGGGCTCTTTTTTCCTTTTAACACTGAACCCATGTTTTATTTATCAGTCTTTGATTTAGAAACGCTTAGAAGGCATAACACGTATTCTAAGATGGATGACTTCTCCGTGGCTTCTGTGCGTGTGCATGTGTGTGCACATAGGTGGTGGTGGTGTTGCTGGAAGTCCAAAAGAAAGCATCTTTATAAAGAAATGCTCTCTGGCATGTAGTCCAGGAGAACTGCTACTCTCTAACAACAGCTCTCTGAGCATGGAGACCTATAAAGCTGTTCTGTAAAGGGCTGGATCCAGCTCTTCTTGAAGTCAATGGGAGTCTTTGCCTTGGCTTTAGTAG
>NW_010543931.1:36003-42794 GCF_000687285.1 Phaethon lepturus | reverse complement strand
CCTGCTGAAAGAGAGAGAAACAGTGCTGAATAAAGAGAGATGTAAAAACTGCTTTCTGTTTCTGAGATGCTTTAGAGTCATATGAAAATAGTTAGATTTATCATCTCCAGCTAATAGTATGAAAATCAGTCAGGGGTTACAGAAAGTTAATTTCCTAGCTAGAGGAATAAAATCCACCTCACCACCCCACCATGTTCAGTGTTTCTTTGGGGCAACCATATTCCAGTCCCACAAGCTGTCCCTGTTCTCCAGCCTGCTTGGCAAAGGTATGAGCTTCCCCCAGCCCTCCCACTGCCCCGCATGAGCAGTGTGGCTGTGTTGAGAGAAACCTGGGAAACCCCATCTCCCCATATGCAGACCAGAGAGATCCATGCCATGCGTCACAGCAAAAGACCCCGCTGGCCACACAAATTACTCAGAGTCTGAGCCAAGGGCAGCCAAAAGCAGCTGTTCTATGCACCAAGAGACTGAATGTGCAGTTTGCAACTTGTACAAAGTTGCTGTGACAGGGAAAAAGGGCTTTTAACACTGCTCCTTCATACGCATGTGCCAGAGTGGATCCAAGCTCCCTCCATCATCGGCAGCACCTCTGCCTGATGCGCAGACCACATCTGTGCTACATTTCACATGGGACACGCATCCATATGTGCATTCACAAATGTGCCCTGTACAACAAATACCTGTATCCCGTAGTGGAGTCTTCCCTGTCTTTGCAATACATTGAACGTTTATCTAGCGTATAATTAGGGGTGTGCTAAATACAGTCTGGGAAACAGAAAATACATGCTGCTTCTGAAACTGGGCGGGGAGGACGACGTCTGCCCCACCAGAGGCTAGCTCTGCCAGAACGAAACCCAGTGCCAAGGCAGCCCCTGGGGCCACAGAAGACAACGGCTTCCCCAGCTGGAAGCAGTTGAATTTTGCTGCGATATCCACTGGTTCCTTGTATTGTATTTTATTACCACTATATTTATTTACAACTTTTTTCTTCTGAGACATTTCTGAAAGCAATGTTTTTAGGCCTGAATTTAAACAGGAGATCCCTGAGGTTGGGGTCCCACCTCGCTAGTTCAACAGGTGTTCTGTGCTGCCAGCCTGGCAGCTGCCACAGGGTCTGTCAGATGGTCATGAGGATGATGAGACATCTAGAAAACCTTGAAGTCCTGATGGCTATTTGTCTTTCATTCACATTTTTCGGGAAAGGAGTTGTTAATATTTGGTTGCTTAAACAGAAGATTCTGTTCAAAGCCCTCCTTTGATCCAAGCGTACTGTGCGTTGGTGCCATCTCCAGTAAAAAAATTATGTCTTCCCCCTGAAAATATGGCTCTTGCTCTACAGCTCCATTACATAATCCTGTCAGTCAGCTGCCAATCACTATGGTAACTGGGGACCAAATACAATACTAAGATAAGCATTAAATAGTTGCCAAATGGGGCCCTCTCTGTTCTCACCATCTTAAAATCTTCATCTTCCTTCTCTTCTCTCTTCTTGTCTTCTCTGTCTGCTATTGATGTGCAGTTTTCACTTTCCTAACAAGGTCTCTGCAAGAGTCCCTGCTCAGTGTCCTGCAGCTATTGAGCTATCATTGAGGCTGGAAAACAAAGTTGGCTGAAATACATATACTTTTCAAAAGTATACAATACAGTATTTTTCAAAGAAATGCAAATCGAAGAAATTTTGTGTCATTTTGTTTCATTTGGAGCCTTTTGTTTCGGTCTCCATTTGCATGAGCATGCCATTGTTGTTCCCCATCTTCTCTGGCCAGCCAATGACACAAGGACAAGGTCAGGCCAAAGATCCTCTGACCTGTTATCCTTCCTCCAACAGCAGCAGACAATTAAGGAAAAACTATAGGAAGCAGGGGAACTATAGGAATTCTTCCAGCAATCTGTATCTTAGGGACTTCCTGAGCAGGAGGTAACATCCGATATATCGTAATTGCCCCTTATAGACCTCCAACATCAAACTTGTTGATCCCAGTTTGAATGCATTTGTACTTTTGGCCTTCACAACATCCCATGTCAAAAAGTTCCCCAGTGTAATTAGTGCAGGGTGTGAAAACTCCTTCTTCATGTTTGTGTTAACCCTGCTCTTTGGGCAATTCCCCTTACTGTCTCCTTGAGTGTTATATGATGAAAAGTAGTTTAATTCCCCATTCCCCTTTCATAATTCATAGGTCTAGCACCTGTTGTTTTGGTTATCAAAAACCATGGAAATATTTTGTTTCCCTGTTGGTTTCCACACACTACAGGTTGAAAACATTGAAACGTTTCCATATTCAAAAGGTTATAAACAACATTCTTGGAAAATTCTCCTTGTGATATTTTGAACCCAGCCAAAGCAGAAGAGGAGTGAGACGTACCACTTTATAGGAAATTCTGTCATTTTGACTTCTTTTCCAGTTTGAAACAGATCAGGTATAAATTTTGCAAAAATTAAACACCAAGTCACTTTGGAGAGTTCATTATATTGCGTTCCAAGTAAGCAATGTGTCCAATTGCCTAAAAGTTGAAAAACAAAACCTGCCTTTCCATCTCACAGCAAGAAACAGGGAAAAAAAGTGCCTTTATGCCAAACACTGTGCTGTGAAATTTGGTGTTTTGACAACATCAAACACTTTGGGATTTTTGCCTCTGAACTGAAATTTCATCCACCCCAAATAAAAATCAAGCTACTTTCTCAAAATATATCTATATATATCTACCTGCTGGTAGAAGCTTTCTCACAAGGTGCTCCACGTTGCATAGGTTGATCTTGGGAAGGAGAAACGTGACCAAGATTTTGTCTGTGACTCAGCCCTGTTGAAAAGTGTTGGTTTTACAGACCGTGTCTCAGCTTTGTCACAACCTCCCACTGCAAAGGAGCCAACTTTCGCTGCGGCTGGCCTTTGCAGAGAACCTGTGGCCCAGGGGCTGCCATGCCAGGGCATCTCCCTCACACAGTGCCAACTCTGTCACCGTGTCCCCTCAGGCACCCCAACCAGCTGTCCAGGACTGGCATCATCTGGAAATCAGGTGGCTGGTTGCTCCCCAAAGCGGGCAGCCACGTGCACTGCGTGGCTGGGAGAAGAGGAAGGCACTCTGCAATGAAACAGCATTTACAGGGCCACAGAAGCTGGTCTCCTCCGTGCCCTAGCAACTGGACCACATTCACAAGCAGGCATGATGCCATCCTGACAGGTGGACTTAAGTGTAGGTAGCCAAAAGGTCACATATGTGCGTAAAAGACATTTGTTGAAAGCAGATGCTCTAAGCCAGGAATAAGAAATAGTCCAGAGCTCCCACATGTCATTAATATGGCATCATCCCTGCCACTGGATTAACAACAAAAATAAACATGAGGGATTTAGGCATGCTAGGTAGGTGAGATATGGCTTTCTTGGTTATGGGCCAGTGGTTTGTTTGTTTTTTTTTTTAAATTCCCTTTTGTCTTTCCTCTATGCATTGGGCAAAAAGGGGCTTCTGAGATTGGTAACGTATTTTGAGAGTTGCATGTGTCATTAGGGTAGGGAAACCCACCCCCCCAGCCCAACTATGTTTCACAGCTTTGTATGTGGGTGCGAATACAGATTAATATGATATTAACATAATGCAATTAAGAAAAAGCTGATGTTATTGTTTGAGACAGACATTATTTCCCCATAGAAGAGTAAATCAATTGCAATTATTGCACTTTCTGTAAGAATTTACACATTTTACTCTAGGTCAGGTCTATTACTGAAATGAGGTACTACTATATTTTAGCTAGATGGAACAAAGAGCAGAGGCAGTGGCAGGTACAACATGTAACTAAGCATGCTGCATGTGTAACCATTCAAGAGTTAATGAGGGACAAACTAAACCTGAACGCTCTTCTGACTCTTCACATCCTTTAAAAATAAAATAAAATAAAATAAAAATAAACCAAAGAGCTCCCCATTCCTTTTTAGGCACTGGACAAAAAAAAAAAAAAAAAAAAAAAAAAAAAGAGGCCAGCCTCTGCCTGCTTTTCCACCCAAGCAGCGGTGACACAAATCCTCTTGTGGAGCTATTTATTGCCACCAATTTTTGACACGTTCACACCGTGACCCCCGCACCTGTAATGTGATACACAGCCGAAACAAAGGCATGAAGGGAAAGGGCTCAGCTTCCTTTCCTTAATTACTGTGTGCAAAACAAAAGCCACCTAAGGGGTTGTTTGGAAGGGAAAACAATACTGAGCAGCCTTGCACTTGCTGCGGACAAACGGTGTGTAAGTAAAATTCCCCGCCTGGAGCAGAGCCAGGGGACACGGGTGTCACCGGCACCCTCCTCCGTCCCCCATGCAGAGACAGAAATGCCTTCATCCCGCGTGGACGGGGATCCAATCCCCCGTGGATTCCCTTTACGGATGGCTGTTTGGGCGTGAGGGGAGAGCTGGAGGCAACTTCTGGCAGCCAAGGCCACGGTGGAGGCTTGGAGGAGAGGCGGAGGGGGTGATGCAAAATGGCTGCACGCCCCGTGTCTCTGAGCCAGATAGGGCCAAAATATGCTTGCAGCTGTCTGGAAGCCGGGCTGGCCAAGAGAGGGTACATCTCAGCTGTGCTCTTGTAACAGCTTTCACAAAAGTGCACATTACTTGTAACCAAAGGCCGGTTACTACCAACTTTTGACTGCAGAGGCCCTGACTGCCCACAGGATTATTTCAGGATAAATGTGAAGAACAGCATACTTAAGCTTAGAACAGCAGGATTCCCCAGGCTACGTTCTCACTGCTTGTTTGCAAACCTGAAGCAAAACTTAATGCCCGGGGCACCCGTGGCATCCTACCAGGCGTGTGTGGCAACCTGCAGGCCATCATCGCGGGTCTCAGCTGGGAGGCAGCAGCTTCCAAACGCATGGGGACAGCCATTGCAGCTGCCGCCTCCCGGCTCAGGCCCCTTCCAGGACGGCCCTTGTCCCATCCAGCGTGAGCCATGGGAGGACTGGAGCTGGACTCGCTGGCCTGGCGCCGGGCGAGGGCGGAGGAGCGTTGCTTGCAGAGCACCAGTCGCTGCTGAGGAGCGGCTGTGTTGCTGCCTCCCAGCTGTGCACCGCAGCCTCTCCCCATGAGAAAGCCTCCTCTTCCCGCACGGCTGCCAAACGCAGCCCCGAGGCGACGCTGAAAGCTTCATAGCTAGAGCTCACGCTCTGGACTGAAAGTAGGTCTAATACTGTTCAGCTACGCTATAAAAAGGAGTATGTGTGTGGGTAAGCTTAACATAAATACCTGGTATTAGGAAGTTAATTTCCAAAGAGCTGTAAAAGACAGTATTTCTTTGTATCTTACATTTGAAGACTTGCTGGTGTACCACCGTACTGTTACAGTATCTGCCTTCAGCACTAGTATGCATTTTCTTTTTTTTAAACAAGCATCAAGGGGTTCAAAGATCATGTTTTAAAGCTCTTTCAGTCAGAGAAGGGAAAGCCCTAAATCATCCCTGTTGTGTTTTTCCACATTAAAGAGCAATAACTTAGAACAACAGGAGCTAATCTATTCCATGTTTTCATGTCCCTCTAGCGACATGTTACAGGAATGGCTTTAATTGACATTTTGTCGTACAGAAAAATCAGGCTTTCAAAAGGCACAAAGCCATGCAGACTCCTACCTCCGCAGAATGTTTTCTCCAAGACTGCATTTTTTTGTAAGGAACTCCCAGAAATCACCACAAATATATTAGTTACAACAAACCCTTTACTTTGTTGAACTGGGAAAGTCTCCCAAGATTATGTCCTTTTGACTCAAGTGTGTAAGAACAAGCAGCTGAAGAGAAATCCCTCTAACATCCCTCACCATTTCCCATTGCCATCACAGCACACCTTTAAACTCCATCAAGATTTCAGTCCTGTCTCCAACCAATAAAATAATAGACAGCTACTGTGTCTTCCCCTTTACTACATGAAGTTAGTATGCAGCATCAGGCAGATGCAGGGAAGCTGACCGGTACCTGGTCCCAGCTCTGCGTCGTGTGCAGGGTTCAGTCCCACCACCACCAGCTCCTGAATGCAGAAAGCAGTGCAAGAGACCCGCAGCCTGCCCAGATCATTCCCCACCTCTCAGGGCTACCGCGGAGGATCTGTCTGTAACACAGACACCCCCAGAAGTACATGGCTAATTGCTTATGTTGGGTTTTTAAAGGATACGGGCTGATGCAGGAGCTGGACTCAAGACATCTGTTTTCTGATATTGTGCAAACAAACTAATTCCCCTGGTCCCCGGCTGGAGAGGGAGATGCCTTCGTCCCAGTGAAGAGCTGAGATTCATGCTGTCCCCAAAAGTCTCGGAGGGAGCAAGACGTGCTGTACAAAATCTCCTGGACAAAGCAGGATAACCCAACTGTCCTGCATGCAGGTCCTTGCCCAGCGCTCACTACATTTTCAAACCTACACACACCCACCTCCCTGTTAACTTTTTTCTTAAGAGGCTTATTTGTGGCTCTCACATGCCATACACCTCTATCCATATCCATGGTCTCTGCCATATCCATGGCCAGACTCAAATGGCACTACCCCGAGAGTTACAGGCCCCCACAATATGCACCCCCACAGCCAGCTCCCGTCAGAGCATCATGGATGATATGCACTGATGCGCACGGATGCATAGAAACAAACGTGCTTTGAATTATGTTGGTCCTATCCACATTTTTTGCACCTCTTCCAAATGGTGTTTTAACATCCAAAGTCCATATGCTGCAGCTCCAGAAAGGACTTTCATCTCCTGGGCATTGCAAACAAACAATAGACAAAAAGAAAGGGGAGAAATTTTCCCTCCTGCTGGCTCTGCCCCAGTCAGT
>NW_010543931.1:0-35972 GCF_000687285.1 Phaethon lepturus | reverse complement strand
GGAAAGAAGAAAAGGAAAGCGTGATCTACACAGAGCTATTTCAGGCTGTCCCAGCTGAGAATCCAGACTTGAATGCCTTGTAAAACAAGCTTTTAGCTTAACAAGCCCTATCTATTGACTGTATCATATCGGTCTTTATGAATATTTCATGCATTCTCCCTTCTCCCCACTCCTTCCTGCATTTATTTGTTAGACAGAACTTCTTAAAACTGAAAAAAATGCATTTGAGGAGCATTTATTTTAAAGACTTACAGGATGATGTAGTCAAAAACATATTTTAAAGATTTAGCAGAATCAAACATCAGAGATTAAAGCGAGGAGAGAGCCAATTAACTATGTTACATAGTAACAGGACAGTCAATAAGTCATAAACCCATCAAGTTAGTGGTGAAATGCTTTTAATCAGATCTAGATAAAAGGTATTCAGAAAACAGGCACTATGTATTGAAAGTATCCTTAATGCACACATTTTTTAACTCTTTAAGGTACAGAGCTTAAGGTCAGTTTGCAATAGCAGAAAGTCATCTTTCTAAGAAATTAATATATATAAATTTTTCAGTTGTTTCTCAACAAAATGGAGAAAGGGCTCAGCATTGCACAAACTGTAAATACAGGACAGACAGAACTCACTATAAGCAGTTTTTCTTATTATTTGAGCTGCACAAGCTGATCTTAGTCTAAAATATATATTGTAGGCTTCTTCACTAAGTATGCATTTCAACACAGCCCTTTCTTTCCTAGGATATGTTCTTACATTGACTACATTCTGTACCAATAACAACATTGTCAATAAAACTACACTAAAAGTTTTTGCAGTTCTGCAGGTCCACAGCCAGTGGGTGGCAGAACCTCCTGATGATAAGTGTAGTTTTTGCTCTTAGAGCAACCTGTGGGTCCCACTGTTCTTTTATTTGCCTCATTTTCATATTCTTCTCTAAGCACTTGTGAAATTAGTACCAATTGAAAACTCTACGTGGAAGTGAGGAAGAAAGTCTGGATGCAGCACAGATCATGAAAGGGTTCCCTCACCCTATTTATTTTTGCAGAAGACATTCCAGTAATGGAGCAGAAGGCAGGTAAAATGATGTATATTCCACTCAGCTCATTGCCAGAGGAGCTTTTGAACAATGAACTTAATTTTTCCTTCCACTGCTAAAACAAAACTCAGCTTCTCCAGAAAACGTCTATGGAATTATACCAGCACAACATTGATGGTATGGACTGGACAATTAGATTTGCTGTACTTAAAGGAAACAATTGAGGAAAATTACCAAAGGAAAGACAAACTCAAAGTCTTCAGCTATCATTAAAACTGTTCATTTCCTTAGTAAGGCAGAAAATTGGATAGCTCTCCTTCTGTTCATAATTTAATGGCTTGTGTTCAGTCACAGCCCTACCTACCTGCTTAAAAGCAAATCATATGTAGCAGTGATACACATTCATTACCACCCTCTCTCAAGGTAATTTGACAGTTCCATGGCATGGTGCCACAGTTGGTCGTTATCTCTATCCTCAAGTATCGCCTCTCACACAAGATGTTGCAGTGACAAAGAAATTACTGGTTGCTCCATTTGGCTTTCTTCATCTGGTCAGCATCCACTCCAAGGGGAAATGCTCCAGGGATTTTACAAAGGGATGCAGGCATAAACCAGTTTCATTGCTTTTGTGCTGTTTTTTGTGTGTTTTTTGGTTTATTTGTTTGGGTTTTTTTAAAGATTTAAATATTCACAGAGTGAGCAGTTAACTGGAAATAAGGAAGCGGAAAAAAGAATCTCTCACCTTTAAATACTGGAAACTGCCCCCACTTGCTGCCACCTTGCTGTCTGCTTCTTATCTGCTTGTGACTTTCTCAGAGGACTCAGGGAAGTCAATAAAGATCTAGAGGTACCATTATTCAATCCTACCTCTTCCCAATACAAGTTTGCTGCTATCCCAGTATGCTCCACCGCCACGGCCTTTTGCACCTCAAGAGGTTAGCAGCTTATCAGTCCAACGATAAGTTTATTATAAAATTGATGATAAAAAAAAAGAAACAATCTCCAACTCCATCATTTTCTGTCTTATTGTCAAATGCCCCACCATTTAGACTTGATTTGCATGATTTACTGTGCATATGTTTTTTCTCTGTCTCCAAGCCCAGAATTATCTCCTATTGAGGCTGCATCAGCTGCTGGTGCTTGCAGATTGTCTTTGTCCTTTCCAACCTGCAAAATATCATCTGTAGAATCCAAATCACTGTCTGCCTATTCTCTTATCTGCTACTTCTTTTACCCACCAATAGCCAAGCTGTGCTTTTCGGTAACTACGACATATTGTAGGAAGGAACTGATAAGTACATCAAACAGCTTTCACAGACTACACACAAACATGCGCCACTGACATTTTTTTATTGCCTGTGACAAGTCACCCATCCCCACTCAGTCTTTCCAGACACATAATGCAGATTTCAAGTCTGTGTCACTGTAGGTACCCTTTATTATAAAGAATTTATGCATATGTAATCACAGCTAGGATTTGGAAACCATATGCAGACAAAAGGTACATTTCTTGCTAGTATTACAAAAAAGAGATGGCTATGAAACAATAAGAATGGGAGAGCTAAATTAAATATTTAACTAAGGAGTAGTCAGATAATCACCTGTAATTTAATGGAAGTGACTTCAGATTTCCCTTTAGCTGAAATGTGGTAACTGGTCTTCCGTGACTTCTATGTCTGTTGCTCTGCAAAGTAAGATCCACTTTGAGTAAAATTCACACCACTGAACTGGTGTGTGCTCCAGATGACAAGGAGTTTGTACACAGTTGGTTACGGAAGATTAGTTAAAGAGAGGCAACTTTTTAAATTGCTTGGTTTTTTGTGATCTGCTCATTGCCATCTGAAACAATCTCTGTATTTTCTGAACACCTACAAAACTCCGAGTGACCACAATTCACTTAAATAGAAGTTCACAAAGCTTAAAGCAAACTTGCATTTGTTGGGTGAATGTTACTGCAGAAAAAGTGATCATTTGACCTCTTTAGATTGAAGCTGGATTTGTAACACAAACCTTAAGTGTTATTCACTGCAAGCAAGGAAAAAAATTCTTGGGCTAACCTGGACTGCTCAGGAGTAAAAAACAGGTTAATTTCTTAATTCTCTCATAGGGTCCCTATGAGGTCTGGATAAATCACCCAACCTCTGGTTATGAGTTTCCCTCTGTCAAATGGCATTTGTTCTTACCTACAGAAACCAAACCAACACTAAACGAAAGGTCACTACTTTAATGAGTCATGTACCTAAATCTGATCCAGTCAAATTTATGTTTTATGGCAATATATCACCTAGATTATCAATTCTATAGCAATGTATATTACATGTGTGCATTCAGTATTCCCGCAGTGGGAAGACTGGAAAAATGTGATACAGGCTTTAATATTAAGTCAAGATTGTTGCAGATTAGGTTTCACATATGTTTTGACTATGACTGTATTTTTCACTATTATTTTAGTTTGTCATATTCCACACACATTTGAAATATTAACTAATTTCTTGCAACTGTTAATCTGTAATCATTTTCCCGCTACCAAACCCTAAAAAAGGCACATGGAAATAATTATGAAAAGAAGGTCTCAGCATCTGTTTTTTAGGTTTGAGCTGTGACTGACAAGCAGTTCTGTTGTTCATAAAGGGAGAACATCTGTAAAGATGTAAGCCATCAGGAATGATAACCTCTGAACTCTCACCCCACGCTGAGCTCCAGTAAATGAGTGCACCTATCTCTCCTGCCAAGTGTAACGCGATACAGATGTGCAGTTTGCACCATAGGCTGTTTGTCTGGCTTTGGATCTTGAAGTTAGATTGGGAGGATTCTTAAAACAGCAAATATGGGATCACAACAAATTAAAATTAATAAAGTGAGAGGAGCAACTATGTATTTTATGTCAGTTTTGAAATATTAAAGATTTTTAGATAGTGAAATAAAATACACGCCAATTTTTACCAGGGCCTTCAGGAAAGATTCCAGTTGGGTCTTGCAGAATAATATAAAGTCACCAGTTTCTACCTAAGTCTGAAAAATTCAGACAAAAAAACTATAGTTTTATTTGGATAGGCAATTAATACCTGCTGCAGCTGAACTGAATGGCACAGTAATGCAGGTATTAACAGCATGCAATATTACAGGGTAATGAAATAAGTCAGCCCTCAGTTTCACAAGTCATAGAAAGCCCTGTAGTTGTGCTCAGACAGCCACATCACCGAATCACAGCCACAAATCCTCCTCCAGTATTTTTCCCCTCAGGCCTGAGGTTTGACAGGAAACACATTCCACAAATCTGTTAATTTAGCTTGGCCCTTATTAATGAGAAAGGATGTTTTTAAACAGACATGTCCCCTGGTTTTCCTTCCCCTTCTAGCATATGCATCAGCCAAATAAATATTATCAAAGGATTAAATATCTTGTGCTTCTCTAGGGTATTTCATCCGAGTGCATCCAAAGCACTTTACAAACTTCAATTTATCCCGCACTGAGAGCAGCACTGATAGACATGCTTCGCAGATGAGGAGCGGGGAGAGGCGGCAGGTACGAGTGCCTCTCAGGGCCGCGCAATGGGCGAGCGTGGGGCTGGCGCGGGACTCCAGCCGTCCTCTGCTTTCACGCCTTTTCTGCTGGGTTTTCTCAGGCATTTGCAATTCCTGTCAGGCAGCAAAGACCATGATTTCAGGCTCGTGTGGGCACTGGACACTTCAACTCTCTCCTCCCATTTCGTGAGTCCCACAGTGTCTCTTCACTACTGTGACTAAGGTGAGAGCCGGGGCATGGCTGGGCTCTGCACACAAGTTCCTGCAGGCTCCAATCTCTCCGTCCGCATTTCCAGGTCTTGGGTCCCAGGTAGGACAGACCTGGGCAGCGGGCTTCAACTTGCAGCAAACCAGCATAGCAAAGCGCAAGTTGTCTGAAGCCTGCCTTCTGATGTCTCATTTAGAGACGCTTGAATTACATTAGTTGTCTGGATGTCAAAAATTATCGCCAGAATGCAGATGATCGCTCTGTACCTGAGACTACAAGGGTTTGGGCAGGTTTTTTTCTTTTCTTTTCTTTCCTTCTTTACAAAAATGTGTCAAAGACGTAATTTATTACAATGAAACCGTGAACATAAAAAAAACCACCCCAAACTGACATCTCCTCACTTCAAATGCCTTTGCACCTAGAAAACAGGAGATAAAAAGGCAATTGATATGGGCAAACAAACCCATATTTTATGTCTTTCTCCTGTCTTCCAGACTGTAATGGGTTTCAGTCTGAAGCTCAGAGGACTTCTGCCTGATTTATATGCATTTTTAAAACAATTCTCACTGTTTCAGGTTTGTAGTAGGACCAGCAGCAACGGGACCTGTGTTAGGGGGTCAGGTCATTAAAGCACACAACTGTGTGTCATTCCTCCTGGGAGCTGCCGGGTGAACAGCGGCTGGGGTAGGAGTTTTGGAACATCTCAGTACGGCACTGCTCACTGGGAATGTTTTGTGATTCATTGACAAGATGGTCACCATGGAAAACAACGCTGCTCCCAGCATATTTCTTTGCTTTGATCTATTATTAGACTTGCCTCCTTTTCCTGGCTTTTTGTTTTGTTTTAATGGCTGTAAATACATTTCTGCTCAGCCAGCAATACTGGCTTCTGAAGCAACATATACTGCTGTACATATAGCATCATCCTGCAGGCCCAGGCTCTGCTCCAGCTGGTCTGTGCCTCTCTAGATGTCATGAGTAGACAGATGCCAGGTAGGACCATCCAAGTGTCATTTCAGATTTACCACGGGACAACTGTGCAATTTATTCCCATGTCTATGCAAGCTCCTGGGGTTTTTGGAGAATCACAGACCACAGGCTGGTAGAACAAGGACCCACATGGTGACAGAATCATGCTCAGAACCATTTTTCCATCTGAATCCTAAATAATGAAGGTGATGAAAGGGATATGCAGTCATCAGTTTTCAAGAGTTCTGAGAACTGCAGAACTTGCTAAAGTGTGGTTATGGTGACAATCAAGTTTCAGAGGACATTTTCCAGATCATTGAAATCAGGACAAGTAAAAAATTAAAATAAAACAAACTATCCACATTGACTATCACCAAAGATTAAGCCTGAAGAGTGGTTCCTGCTTGACCTCATTTTCTTGAGCAGTCAGAGCTGACAAAGATAGGAAGAATCACCTAAATAATCTTGGAGTGAAAGGGAAACACAGGTGATTCCTCATGCTTTTGTGTTTCCAGGGAAACTTCCCTTGGGCCCATACATAACTGTAGGGAAGTTTGAACCCCTCTGACTACAACTGGGTCAATAGAAAGTAAACTTTAACCTACACGTGTGCCCCTGGCTTCATATTGACCCAAATCTGGGAATTTTTGAGATAAACACTATCTTTTGTTTGAGACACAGCACTTCCCAAACTCTCAAGAACTGGAGCCGAGGAGGAAGTTGTTGCTATAATTGCATGCAGGTATGTGGGCAGGTCTTTTGGTGTTTCACATGAATGGCATGGGGTATATTTGGAATATAAATACACACTGGACAGCATCACCATAATTCAGCTACATGCCCTCCTTCCTCAGATGGAAAGAAGTGTATTGCTCACCATTTCTCACATTTTTCTGATCCAAGAATTACTTAATGTTTTTATACAATCTCTAAACTATCTTATTAACATTTCCACAATGGATTTCCTTTGTGACTAAACATAGATCAAGCAAAATTTTGGAGATAAACTTATTACTATTTCCCCTTCTACTTTGCTTGCTTACTGACAGGTGGAGCTTTTGGTTTTCAGCAACTGTTTTCCTGCTTTCTGATGCCTTATAGTTTGATAACTCAACAGTTCCCATGTTAAGAAACATGAAACACACCAAACTGCTGAAGTTCTCAATGCCTTTATACTCTAACTGAGGGTGTCAATTAATGCAGTTAAGTATGAAGAGGAATAACCAATTTTTCACACGGAGGCTAGAACAGTGATGGGACCTGACAGAACTATACTCTGACCTGTGGGGTTTTTTTGTCAATGTTTGTCACACGATGTATGAGTGGAAAGCTCATACATTCATTGCCGTTCTTAAAGAAGTTGCTCCTGGCACAAAACTGTGTCAGAAAAAGAAAATTCTGGTTTTGAATGAAATTTATAAACAAAATAATGAGCAGTTGTTGTGTTGCTGTAGCCAGACCAGCCATATAACCATGTAAGTAAGGCAAAAAATATGTAAAGAAGTGATATTCTCTTAGCCAATGATGAAAAACTAGGCTCAGTTTTGGGTTAAGAAAGCCTTCTTTGGGTGAAAATGATAACAAAATTCGGAGAATATCACTTGAGTTTTGCTCTGCTTCTCAGCTCAAATAAGGTTGTCTTTTAATACGTAATGCTTCTGAAGGATAGAATTGGTCAAAATGTCTTCCTCAAATTCACAGGTGAACCTTTTGATTATTTGAGAGTTTTACAGCATTTTCAAGTAGTTCTATTTAAAATATTTGTCCATCATAGTTTAAACCAAAACATAAAATAATGTTGCTGTTAACTTTTCTATAAAATAAATCAGAATTGTTTTGTCTGGTCTTCCTGTGTGTGCAAAATTCCTGAGAAAGTTCCTAGGGTAGTTTCTTTAACATCCAGGTTTTCCTAGGTCTTTACAGAATGACATGCTGAAGAGTAACTGGAAAGGCAATAAATAGACACTTCTCCTTAAAGTAAAGATAGATGTAAAGAGTGCCTAGGTCTCACTGAGAAGATCAGTACTTCACTCTAGTAAGCACTATAAATGTTTTTTACTAAAACACTTTTTTATTAAAATTGCAATAGACAAAACATAACATAAAACCATTGAAAGGAAAATGAGGCAAAATTCCCTCCTAACAGAGCAGATTGAGGGCAGAACCTGGAATCCAACCCAAATGGTTGGATTTTCAGTACCTTACAGCTGGGCTGAGTTGCCTTATGCTTTTGAGATTGGAGTGTGAAACAGAGTTACGTGACTGTAGCAATGAACGCAACTGTGCCCTTTGTTTAAGCTCATAATGGCAGTGCTAATTCTTACTAGATACCTAGAGTTTGTTTACTCTTGGATCATTGTCAAAGTGGGTTACAGAATCCAGCCATTTCCCTTATTTCATCTTGTTTCCATAATTTTTTGCCAGTACTTAAACAATAGTCATCTTCCTTATTTCCATAGTTCACTTTTGAAGGGAAGACAGATCAGCTGTGAAATCTGTCTTTTAGTGAGATCTTAGACTTTTCTCCCATTTTTCACTAGGGCTGGTGGAGACGTGGGGAAATCACATGACTTCTACAAGGTCACAAAGTAAGTTCTCCAGGTAATACTAGAATGAAGGATTCTTTTGACTTAAAAGCAGTGAGTTTAACTACTCGACTCCTGCTAATAGCTTTTTTCTGTCTCTTCAATGAATATTCTTGAGAATTTTCTTACAAACCATTTCTTTTGCTTTTAATAAAAATAATTGCTTATAAAAAGACATTAAAATGGAAATAGGAAAAATATCTCCATAAATTTCTGCATAGCTGTATTTGTCATTGTTATTTATTATAGTATTTGTGTTAGTTATTAATGGAGATTCTAGATAAACCTGGAGCCCACTGCTGCATAAGGTATTGAAATTAGCTCTTCTGCCCACCCCTACACAATCTGAAGCTCCTCTATTAACTCCCTTCTTGACATGAGCAAATAATTTATTTTCTTTGTACCTCAGCATTATCCCTGTTTTATGCTTGGGGAGTCATTTCATCCCCATTTTGTCCATCTGTCCTGACAGAGCTCATAACTGCAAGACAACATGTTTCTTCCCTGTTTCTTTTACAGAACCTGGTATCAGCAGAGCCTTTACCTGCTGTCATAACACAGCGATAATGAGATTAAAAAAAATTACAGCAAACCAAATGGAAAAGGTATCATGCATCACACACAGGAGTAGAAAGAGGCCTGAAGGACTGGTCATTATCCCCTATGTGCTTTGTAGTTAATGCACAATAACATAATAACATATGCACATAATATAATAATATTTTATATATATATAAAACAATAACATAATGCACATACCATAATAACAACAGAAAACCTTAGATCATGGCAAAGAGATCATTCTTCTCCATTCAAAGATCTTCTATAACAGTATGTTTAATTGCATCAATTCAATTTTCTGACCTTACCATAACCCTCATTCTTCCAAATAACTCCCAAGCAGAGGCACTATTGGGAAATGCTGGCAGAACCTCCCCCTACTCTCCCAGGGAAACAAAATGTACTTCCCTCTACCCCAGTGCAGCCCCAGGCTTCTTAGGATGGTAAGTACTTTCAGCCATGGAAGCCATGCAAGTGTCTGGCAATATGGTCAACCGAAGTCAACTGTAATTCATTCCACTTTTAGATTAAGCTGTTTCAAGACCGGGAGGTTGAGCACAGCACAGAAATCTTGGAGAGCAATGGCAAGAAAAGGACAGGGATTAGCTTCCTCACTTCTGTAAGGACCATTTCTGAATTAGAGGCTATACTTTGGGAATGCCATCCTTCTGCTGTGACATTCATTCAGTGGCGGGCTGTCCTGGGACTGAGCTGAATGTGTAGGACAGGAAAACTTAAGCCATTCCTTGGTTTGATCCCTCTTCACTGTTTCCTGAGCTACTACATTTTCCTCTCTCTTTTGACAGCCATTCCCAGGTCTTTTCATTACAAGCCCAAAATCACCAGATGCTTTGCTACCTTCATCACTGCACAGCATTTCCCGCACCTTCTGCTCAAGCCAAACACAGACCTGTCTTGCCTCTTTTTTTCTACCAGTTAATTCTTACTCAATATTGTTGCATTTAACCCTTCCTTCTGCCTTTTGCTGTTCTTCCTACCCTCTGCTTGTCTGTGGTGACCTATTAAAAGCCAGCAGCAAATGGTTTTTGTTATTTCCACTGCCACTTCTTGTTGAATTCCGAATTCTGAGACATAATTCATAAGGACCTGCTGCCTGTCAACTTCTAATACTTCTAATTGCCTATCTGCTCTGGTATAATCATAAGCCTTTTAACATTTCACTTTCCCCCCAGGAAAATGTATGCTAGTCACTGAAATGTGACCTTCAGCTCCTTTTGTGAATGCTGAAGGAAAGAAATCATTTATACTGCCAGCAACATTATCAACCCAACTGTCACTAACTTCCCAGTCATGTTCTTTAATAGCTAGATAACCTCATTACCTTGCTGTTTATTCCAGCTTTCTTGGGACAGAGAAATAAAGGTGTCTACTTTTAAATCCCTTGGCATTTTTGTTTCATGTGTTCATGTCAGCAATGGTGGTAAACCTTCTTCAGGTCTCCATCTTTTGAGAAGACCTTGGGCCTTAGGGCTGGACTAATCATTTGTGTTTCCCTCAACTTCTGCTTCTTCTCAAAGCCAAATGTTGATTAGAGACAAAATTCAGTTTGCAGCTGAGTATTACAAACAGCTTGCCTTATCCACACGTAAAAGAAGAAAATAAAAGCAATCCCTGCAGCATGGGTTTCAAGCACTGTAATAACCCTTCCAGAGCCAGATTCCTGCTTCACCTCTGCTCTAAACTCAATCTCAAAATTCAGTCATCCCTTGGAGGTGGATCAAGAGTTTCTGAAGAAACAAGTGTGGAATGAAGATCCCTCTGCCCTTCCCACCAAGCGACAAGAGAGGAAGCCAGTCTTTTTCCAGACCATTAATGGCACAAATGTTCAATATGCCGAACATCATATTATTACATATTATAGCTGCAATGCAGGTAGCCATCACCATCAGAGCAAAGTTCTGCCCAAAGGCAGTCAAGGAGGAGGGAATGGGAGGGAGGTTACTTAGGACGGGAATGGCTCCCTAAGCATGTGATGGGGAAGGGACATGCAGCAGAGCACAGGGCTGCACCGTTGCCAGTGCCTGGCCAGTATTGTTCATGTAGGTGGTGGTATGACTCAGGGTATAAATGTGTGGTCATATCAGGAAACTGCTGTTGAGCAGCAAGCTACAGTAATTCCCATGATCTAAGGTTTTCTGTTCCAGCTAACCTTCCTCTTATGGATCCCCTCCATGCTTCTTCAACTGGTAATGAGATTATTCACAGTTAAACCTACATATGACTTTGGAGAAGCTGACAACGTCGGTGGAAACAGCAAGCAAATCACAGTTTCAGTGTTATATCACATCAAACAGGCACATAAAATACCTTAAATATCAAGGAAATTTGAAATTAGAGGTGGTGATCTTTACAGAACTGCAGTCATATGAAGCATGGCATGAGATCCAGGTCTCATGAGGTTCATTTTCAGGGAATGGGACTTCTTGTTGTCATCTGGGAATATTACCTATTCAGTGACATTCACAACCTCTAGGATCTCTCCCTCCCTCTTTCTATGGCACACTACAGTTTATGTGGCTTTCAGGCTCTTTCCATGTATTTTTCACGTGTTATAGGGTGCTGGAGAGAGCTTGGTGGCTTATGGAATAGGACAGCATAAGTTACAGATATTCTATAAACCCTTCCAGTATATAAGCATCTATCACACACTTGCATCTGACTACAGAAGTTTGGACTTGGCATCCTACATGTTCCTTTCCAGGTGTGGATCCTGTATCCACAAAGAGTTTGTATTGTTACTGCTCTGTAGCACCTGAACTGCTGAAATGTGTAGGGAAAACTAACAAAGAAAAAGGGGCAGGCACTGGAAAAGAAATAAATTTGAACCAAGCCCTGAGCACTGAGAGGCAATCTGAAGAGCTCCTCCACGTAGGAGTCTAACTGCAAACACGAAAAGGGTGGAGGGATGTCAGTCTTTATGGATTGTCAGAAAAATTTGTGGACTTGTCTTCTGCCTTCAGTGGTCAGTAGATCTATGAGTTCCAGGCAGCACACAAGAGTTTCATTTTACATTTGAAGAAGAGTTTATTTGCCCAGCCTCTGACAAATGAGAATACAACCAGGTGTAAGGAAAGCCATTTATCAACTCTAGATATCACAGAGTATTCAGTGTTCATTTTGGCCCTCTTGATTTCTATCGTGTTTCTCTTTAATGCTTTATTTCATTTGCCTTACATGGTATCCCAGTTTGCTATTTTGAAGCCGATTGTTGGGGTCCTCCCTTTTGCTCCTCTCTGTAGCTTTGATTGTCATTTTAATTCCCTCTGTAGTGTATTTGTGACCCCAGCTAATATACTGAAGCCCACATTGTCCTCTAACATTATTTTGTCAACCTCCTCTCCAAGTTACACTTAAACCCAGCCTTGTTTCTTCGCCTGTCAGCTGATGTTCAGATTCAATTAGAAAGCACTCTCATTCCAGATTTAGAGATCTATTTCCTCTACTTAATGCAATCTTGTCTGTGTCTGGGTAATTAAAATCATCTATTACTACCACTCAGGTTCATTTACATGTTTTATCTTTTGAAATTTATGCAATAATTACATAAAATACTGTGCTCCAATGGGCCAGCTGGATGGAGTACAAATAGTATGGCATATCTTATTATGGAAACATACCTCCAGCTACGAGCACTGACTCTACCATTTCCAGGCTTTGCTATGATCACGATTGAATCATCCTTCACAAATAAATCAACATAAGTTTGTTTGTATATCTGTTTCTTTCCTCAAGAACTGACAAAAATTTCTGATGGAGCTTTCCTGAAGATAAGGACCTGAGAAGGTTCAAGAGTCCTGGATGTTTTATCCACCAAGCTGTTTGACTGCACAATTAAATCAATAACTACACCTAATCCACGATGTAGGGCATTGTAGAGAACACAGAAACCAGATAGCTAGTGCTGAAAACATTACATAGGCTTTCTCAGTGTGAAGGGAAAACCAGCTATTGCTCCTTCTTGCTGTATGTCTTTTTCATTTCATAAACAAAGTAATTCTGCTATATCATGTTTTTCACTATTTAAATTTCATTTCACTCTTCAGCAATTACCTTCCTTTCCTGCTTGCCCTTCTTTTTCCCCTTCTTATCATTTTTCACGTTCTTTTACAAAAGCTTACCTCACCTCTCTTTTCTCTATGCGCTGCTCAACCCTTCCCACAACCTCTTGAGCAGTTTTCGGAGTCAGCAGAGGAAGGCAATGCACCCTGTCCCCGACTGTTCCAATCTTAAGACAGAAGATGAAAACAGAACCATTGAAGAAAGCCCCTTAAAACCTCCACATGTGGAAGACATACAAATTTGGTAGCAAAAGTACCCAAAGATGTCAAAGATAACCTCCAGAAAAAGCACCATTTCCCCACAACTGATTTTTGCCCGTGTTCCAGAGGTGATCCTCTTCACAATAGGAAAAGCAATTAACTGCTATTATCAACTTCAATGACTGACTTGCTTTTGAAACCTTCCTATTAAAACAGGTTGGGATGAAATTCTTTGTACACTGCTAACAGTAATTTAAAGGCTGGCTCTCTTTTGTGAGGAGATTTTTGTGAAGCTAGACAATTTCAGCAATCTACATGAAAAGAAACTAGAATAATAATTTTCTTAAAGCTTCGATTTCTTGGGCATTACAGTTTCATTGTGAAATATAATAAATTATTTCAATTTTTAATGAGAGCTCCTTGCTTTCCAGCTCTAAAGTTTAAAAAATATTTTTCCATACATGTAGAAAAACTGTAAGTCATTTGGTCTGACAAGGCATAAAAGGTAGTAAAACCATCTAAGCAACCTTAATTGTTGAGTTATGTGTGAGACAATGCACCACATCTGAAGTGACTGAAAATTTTAGACTTTCCTTGAAAATAAATCAGCTTAGAAGGTTATGACAGCTACACTCAACCTCCTTTCATAGTCCGTCCCACTCCTATTCATTCAGCTTCACACACTAATGAAAGAACAGGAGAAAATCTCTTGTGTTGAACCATTCAGCTTCTTTGTCAAAATATTAATAGAGCCCAGTGCACCGCAGCTGTATGAATGACTTTCCTAAGCAGGAGAAATATCTGGCCTGTTTATTTAAACCTCTTCAAGCAGCAGAACAAACTGCATGCAGAAGGGAGCCTGTGAGATGCAGAAAGTTTGTACATTGGAGCTGAGGTCAATTTTGTTTCTGAAGCCTGATCCAAGTCACTGCAGATCATTCTGCTGGGCCCAGCAGAGGTGGAACATGGCAGCTGGAACGGCCATATCTGGTCCATTAACATGCGCTTGTGTTTTACCAAAGGGCTGCTAGTTAATATACGCACCTTCTTCTTCTTCTGCTCCCCTCCTTCAAAAGCACAGCTATTCATCCTCCATTCCTTTTACAAACATCTGATGAATACAAATCCAAATCCGTCTGCTTTTCTCAAGATCTGATATTCCTGACATCAGATCTCAAGGATCAAAGTAAAACATTCATTAAGTCTATCCAGCATTGCCATAATGATCTCTTTAAATGGAATATAGTACTTTAAACATCAAAAAACACCTTTCTCATAGAGTAAGGGAACATTCACTTCTCTTATTTACCTGATGGCTTGAGATGTTTGTCAGAAGTTTTACCAGACCAGGAAAATGCAAATACGATTCAGGTATCTTAAAATATGAAAGGGCAGCATGCTTATTAAGTAGACAGCCTTTTATTTCCTTACCATGTTCTGGTCCTCAGGGAGACATCTCCAGGAACCATAAAAAATGCAATTCCTAGAACTAAGGATTTCAATCTTTCATCTCTCTAGCGTTCAAGAAAACAACCTTTACAAGATATGTAAGCCTGGATGTTAAGTAGCAATTGACACTTGAATACAGCCGATTTTTTTTATCATTTTGATTGAATCTATCCAGGTCATAAATATATACCTGTATAACATGGTAGTGCAGAGCTGAGATAAAGTTCAGAAACTTACAATGAATTTTGAAATATACAAATTATTTTATGATACCAGTAAATTTTTTTCATAGCAGAAATGATGCAAGGGGGGAAGAAATGTTGAACACTATTTTTCTCTTTCTTCAATAAACATTTATGAAGAGAATGAGGACAAGGCTTTGTATATGCAGGCTGCTAGGTATGTTGATAGAGACTGGTTATAAACATGAGCAGTGACATCTTACAGCAGGATGTGGGGGGAACATCCTGGGTAATCAATTTAGGCTGACAGTCAGTATCACGAGACACATGATATTAGCTACAGTGACAGCATTATCTGGGTGAGAGGAGGGTCAGTTTCCATTAGGAAACCCTATTTTCCAGAGATTTGGAACCTGACATAATAATTGTTAAAACTTGGCATTAAAAAAAATTTTCCATTCATTAGCATAATTTCCCCTTGAAGAACTGATGATGAAAACTGAGATGGCTATTTTAGGGTAGTTGAAGACGGAAAGGAGAAAACCCCACCCATTGTAGCAGTGTCAGGGTCAGTTTGCTTTCCCTTAGCAATGGCAGCTGCAGACTTCTGAAAACAAGAAATGCTTAGAAGCTGTATCAGCCAGAGCCAGTTCATGGCGTAGGCAATATAGGTAGCTGCTCAGGATAAGGGGATGGTGTACTTTCCATGTGAAGAGGTAAAAACTAGACCCAAAGAGTGGAAAGAGGTGCTGCATCCCCCACATTTACCCACAGTCTCACTTTGCCCCCTTGATTTTTCCTCCCTCCAATGTCCTATTCTGCTGTGGCCACAAAATTGCCGCCTTGCCAGCACATTGCTGCTCGCGTTGTCCAGATGCACAGCCTTCTGAGGCAGAACCTCATCTTCAGTGCCCAGACCCAACAGTCTTATCTATTTTTTAAATCATCCTGGATCAGGGCTTGGAGGGTTGTAAAAGGAGAGTCTAAAAGGGCACTACCAGAGAGAAAGTTTATCACCCGAAGAGTAAAACAAACGTGACAGATGTGATGAGAGAGCAAGAGATAGGACGACTGCAGTCCCCAGTGACGGGCCTATTAATTGCGTATGGGGAGATTAAGTGAGCAGTCAAAAGGTCAGGCAGGAAGAGCCTGGTCTCCTGACACCCCATCCAGTGCCGTATGCACCAGACCTTCCTTCCTCCTGAGACACAGCAGAAGTTTTTCTTCTGAGAAAGGACTGGGGAAATCGTCTTGGCTTTGCCATGCAGCCCTGCTGCTCGTGAAACCTTCCAAGCTGTCACCATATCAAACGTAGCTGATGCTATTAGTTTAGTTCCAAGATGCATCTTTTTCATCCCTTATATTTTTAAGCATTTTTAACACAAAAAATGCTCACTTTAAGAAGTAAATAGAATATTTTCTACTACTGCAACCACTAAGCAGTTAAATTTTACTCAGACTGTTATTGAATTTTATCAGTTGATGGATTTAAGGTGGTCTTGATTAATGAGCAAATCTTAAAAGATATGGACTTGGTTGGGAAAAACATCTGCAAGTTCAGACAGTGATGCGTATCCAGGGCTCCGAAGCCATTGCAATTGGGCTGTAAAACTGACAAAAGCAGGATCTCTTAATGAGATTTCTGGCAAATCTTCTGCTAATCTCAACTAAAATTTAGATTAGCTTCTCATCAAGACATCAGCATTTCTGGTCCTGGTCCTAATCCTAAGTAGATCTTATAAATGTAAAAGGCATTAAATACAGAAGTAGGTTTTCCCAGACTTTCTAACAGCTCCTTAAAGTGCTGAAGTTGCTTTGGCTTCAAAAAATGAACAGGAGTACCCAGGACATCTCGTTCCAAGTGGTTTGTTCAGCCCTGTCCTTACATCGCTGGGCTGCTACCCTCTGCTGCTGAGCTGAACGCTGCTCCAGACTGGTGCAGCTACACTTCCATTGGATACTTCAGGTGAAACTCATCCAGCTGCAATTTGGAAATACAAATAGGAAAAATGTTGGATTCTTTCTTTCTCTCAAAGTTCTGCACACAACAGAGTTCTTTTCCTTTGAAGAGATAAAATGGAGTTATATTCTGACCTTGGAGGGAGTGTGGAAAAAACCCAAATACATTCACATCCTATGTAATATATACTCAGGGCTGAATATGATTAGCTGACTATTAAAAAAGCAAGAAATCATAAAGACACTGACACATGTTGAAAGGTCAACGCTTAGCATGCCACTTGCCCCTGAAATTCTGGCCAAAGTATTGAAACTTGTCACCACCTTGGTAATTAGAGCCTTGTTCCTCCTCTTAAGTAGACAGAGAAAGAAGCAGGAAAAAACTGCAACAAGACCTTACATTTTTGAGATGGCACTGAATTGTTGAGCTGCCTCACCCAAGTTTCCTTAGAATTCGCAAAGAGCAGGAAAGTTCAGCTGACAGACCATTTCTTTTCCCTGTGTTCAGCCTCCAACATGCTCTTCTGTCTAGACTCAGGGAAGAGCTGTGCAAGAGCGCTACCACAGTCTATAATATTTTTTTAATGTCTGAATTTTAAACAGGCAATAGTGAGAAAGATTGCCAGGTAATGTGATGATCTGAAACCAAGCAAACGTGTCAATGGGAGAGGGAGAAGTGGTTGGAGGCAAGAAAATTTGTGAATAAGTTCAGTCATTTTTCACACTGCATATTTAGTACAGACCTAATCTTCAGCTAAGAGATGCATATACTGTGGATAACACTGCTTGGGAGTGGTTAGAAGAATCCTGAGAGGGAAAAAATTCCAAAACATAAGCCTATGTAAATTATTTATGCTGTTCAGTTAATGGTTCTGAACCAGTTCTCAATTGGTTTAAAATCAGCATCACCCCCTACAATTACATCAGCTGCAGACCCAGCCCTAAATCCCTTTTCCTTCTCTTTGATGCATCATTTCACTTCTTAGACTTCACAATTACAGCAGATATTTATTTTGCTAAATCTGTTTTAATTTATCCCTGAAACAGGGGTCTCTCAATCTCTGTTACCATAACTGTGTCACATTAACACAGTTTTGAAAATGTAAATTGATTTGTTTTGATTGATTTTGTCTGACCTTTAAAAATGAGTAGAAGTACTTAAATAGTGTAATAAACCACTTTCAGGAAGTCTGAACAGTCTAAAATCAGCAAGTGTGCATGGATTATCTTAATAATAGAGTGGAGAGCTTAGAAAATGCTTGTGCTTAGCAGGCCCTCTGTGCTGACAAACAGAAGCTTTGCAAGCTCTTAGAGTTCAGAAAGCTGCAGTAATTTCAACAGGGAAAAAATCCCAAGAGCTAAAAGCAGGAAATCAGCAACACAAAGGAATACCAATTTTTCGCTTCTAGGGTACATTAGTAAACCTACTGAAGGGGCAAGCCATTCCTGAAGCTGAAATCCTGGCTTTAGGGATAAAAAATTGATATTTTTCCATGGATTTCTGTATTGCCAGAACTTCACTAGAACAGCTAACACCCAGCAAATGTCGCACCAACTCACAGAGTAGCACGAGCAGAGGAAGACCACTATATTGGAGAACCTGGTCCCTGCTGCACAATTCCTGCTACACTTTGTTTCCTTTATAAAACCAAGGATAGTAAAACCTCACAGAACAGAAGAGAAATACAGAAGTCATTAAAAAATCAAAATATTTTCCATGGCAGAAAGGAAATACAATAAAGAGCTTTGAAACGAATAAATACTCTGCCTTATTTTCGCAATCAAGTGATAAAATAAAAGAGAAAGTAGGAAATAAAAAGTGCACTGAATGCACAAAACAGTATCAGCCAGGGATGAGTGTGTAAAAAAAAGTGGAGCCAGGGGATTTCAGGTTATTAAGGAAGAAAAAAACCCTGGGAATCCTGTGAAGGACTTAGGCCACCCATCTTCATTTTGATTTCTAGAAAAAATTGGGAGCAAACTGTCCCTTGGAAGACAAAAGTGGATGAGCAGCAGGCACTATAGATTTGTCATGAGCAAGCTGTGTCAAATTCATCTAACTTTCTTTTTTGACCAGATCAAGGGCTGTGTGAATGAGGGAGAACCAATAGGCATATTTGACCTTAATAAGGCTTTTGACACTATCTCACATGACGTTCTCATTAACACGCTAAGCAAATACTGTCTTGATGAAACTGGTATGAGAGGGGTGAAAAAGTGGTTGGAAATCTATACTTAACAAGTACTTATCAATGGTTCATTATCCAGATGGAAGGGTGTATTGAGTGACATTCTGCAGGAGTCTGTCCTAAGTCTGCATTTATTCAATATTTTCATTAACGGGGATGATGGAATAGGAAATATGTTTATTAAATTTGCAGAGGATATGGAGCAAGGAGGGACTACAAGCTCATGGAAAATTCAAAATGAGTTTGTCTATTGAAGGAATATTCTGAAAATTAACAGGAAGCTGAATGGAACAAAGTTCGTTAGGGAGAAAAAGCAAAGCAAATAATATTTCAACAGGAATAATCAACTGCATTTATCTGGCTGGGTGGCAATAAACGAGGCAGCAATTTTATGACAAGGACCTCATGGTTATAGCAGATCAAAAGGTGGACATGAGTCAGCGATGTCATTTCTGGTTCAGGCAGGAGTGCTGCAAGAAAGAACATCAAGTAATTCATATAGTTGACTCAGCACTAAGAAAACGTCTGTGAGCTTTTTTCTCTGTTGGAGCACAGTCCTCTGAAAAAGATGCTGTGCAAAAGGCAACAGTCAGAGTGGTCGGGATCTAAACTAACACAACCAGTTGTGTGTGAGCCAGAGAACTGGGAGTATTTATGCTACTGAAAAGGTCCCAGAGGGGTGCGTAATAGCCCTTAAGGAGAAAAAAGGCTGTTACAGATAAGATGTGGTCTGCTTTCCATGTCCATGAACGTTGGAACAGGAACTAATGAGTTTAAATTATAAACAAGGAAAAATTGTGTTAGACACAAGGGAAACTTTAATGGTAAGGATAGAAAAACTCTGGAATAAATTTTCTGAAAATGTTATTAAATCTTCAAAGCAATGTTTACAGGAAAGGTTGGACAATTAAGACTTAAGAATTATGTAGGTATAGATGATTATGCTAGGGATATTAGGTGATGAAACTTCCCTTCCAGCTCTATCATTTTACGAAATGAAGTTGCAGATTTTCTAAAGAGTCATGGCTGAGCTAATGGAAATTACAATGTCTGGAGATGGAACTTGGGTGAGTTGTTCCAGCTGTCACATCCTGGAACTCAGAAAACTGGAATATGAAAGTTCAAGAGCAAAGGCCGAAACCTATAATTAACGCATGTTTATCATTGTGAGTCCCCATATGTAAAAAGAGAGAAAGGAAAGGGACAGTCTAGCAATTAGAGGTCAAATATGCTGATCAAGTATCCCCAATGTTTCAGAACAAATTCTGAAGGAAAGAAAAATGAAACACAGAAAATAATCTTATTGAAAGTAGGTTGTATCAAACTCAGACTTCTCTCTCAATAAGACAGTTGTTTTTTCTTTAGGAAGATATGTCCCCTCAACTTAGTGCCTGGGAAATTACTAGTTAAACTGAGCAAGCTGGAGATGAAAGCAAAGCAATTAGTTACTGAGGAATTCACTGAAGGGAAGATGGCAAGGGATTAGAGGAAGTTATTAGTGAAGCTCCACAAGGATAGGTCTTGGGACCACTCTTCACTAGGTGGTCTGGCTCTAAAAGTGGGAGTCTTTGCTGATGACACAGGGTTGAGAGGCATCACTGAGACATTGGAAAACAAAGGGAGAATTGTAATAATATGGAAAATGCTAGAAATGGAATGTACTTTCATAGCCAAAGTGCATGTCATGCATATGGAGACTGATGAGAGAGCTGATGGGAGCTCATGAGCTGGACACAACAAAGAGGAAAAAGTTCAGGGGTTTCAGAAGAAAAAATCATTCTTTAGTGAGTCATTAATGTGTTCTGAATAGAGGAAGAGCAGCTGAAATAATAGACAGTATACATTAAGACATTCCCAACATCAAGGAGGAAGCATGTGCACCATTGTGCAAAGCAATGATGAGAACTCAGCCTGAAGACTGCGTTGAAGGAGTGGATGCACTGAATGGATTGAGTAAAGGAGAACATGTTTTATGAGAGGAAATTGAAAGAGATAGATAGGCTTTATTTGCAAAGCTATATAACCCAGAACAGAATAGTAAAGGGGGTAAGTTCACTCTCCCCAGAGATACTCAGGGCAGTAACATGGTGATGCAAATTCCAGAAAAAATGCTATTTTAGCTAAAGAACAATGTTAGCACAATACCAATGAACCATGAACAATTTTAGTTTAGCTACTATAAGGAAGCTTTTGGCAACTGGAACTATATGCTGATATTAGCAGCTCTGTGGACCAGCATTGAATCTATTTAGAGTTTGATCCATTTCTGAACAAGGTTTCTAAATGGTATTATATGATGGGAAGGCAAACTGGACTCTCCCTTTGCACTTCCCAGCTGTATGTCCCACAAACCTTTCCTTACCTGGCTAGAGTAAGCAAGCGGTATGAACTCTTGGGATCCGCAGTTTTGAAAGAATGGTGTGGTGGTTCTGTGGCTGAAGGTAACATGAGTCGTTTCACTGCTATTTCGATCAGTACGCAATTCCTTCCTGCTCTGACAGGCTCTCAAATCTGAATTGCCCAGACACTGGAAGGAGATGGCTTATTCCATATAACAGTGCGCGTTGGACCTGGAGGTCTCAGGGCAGTTGTACTTACTAAGAGAGGAAGCATCAAACATCACACCCTCACCTTCCTTCCTATTCCAATGTGAGATTTGTTGTGAGTAGCCTAGTGCAAAAGTAGCTGTTCTCAAATTAGGGAGAATGGGGTAATGTGTTGCTTAAAAGCCAGATGACAACCCAAATGCCAATCAGAGCAAATCCTGATTTCTGCTAATGTACTGTTATACATTGCCATGTGCACAAGTACCAGTTTATGTTTCCTCTACAAGCCTGTCACAAGCTATTTCCTGTTAATTTAGAATATGCAGCTGATTACCTAAGAATAGCACTCGCTGCTGTGCAATTAGAAAACTCAAACTTTTAGATATAAGAAGAATAAACAACACAAGGTAAGCACCTAACATAATAACCAACTTATGCTCTACTTCGCTTATTAATATGTTTCCACATGTGAAGGCAAACATTGTTATTGCTTAGAGAATAAGTGTTCCAGAGCAATAATGCCAAGCAAACAGACTTGTGGCACACACGTTCAGCAACAGCAAACAAGAAGGGATTTGATCATGGTCAAACCGAACAGTTGGCCAGAAATCCAGTGGACATTTATTTTGGAAGCTTTCTAACAGCTCTCCCACTGGGTCCACTTTATGCTAAGTGCCTCTAATATGTGGCAGTGATGGTCAAACACCAGAAATAATCTGTATGCTCTTTCCAAAAATGCCAGCCAGCTGGTCGGAGAATAAAGGAATTTCATAACGAGAGGATTCATACTTTCCCTCTGCCTTCTTTATGGAAATATTTTGGGTATGTTAAATTCTTTCTTAGCTAGTACTATAGCATCAACAGATATTTAGATTTTTAATGTAAATTATGAACCTTCTATATAGAAATTACACAGGCAACATTTTGCTTATAGTCTGCACTATTTTGTGTGCTTAACATAGAAATGTTAAAGAAAAAGTCTTCAGAGTAACAGAGAGTAAGTATTTCAAAACATGTCTGGGGTTAAGAAACATGGGAATCCTTGATGTCTTGGGGGCTTTGGAAACTCCATTCTGCATATGCCAACAATATGACAGCATAGGAACACCCATAGCAAGTAAAAATAAAAATCCACCCAGCCCAATAATGTCTTCAGGAATGGCAAGGATTGGATGCTAAGATAAGAAACAGGACAAGTATAAACTGGTATAATCTCTCCATATCAACATGAATCAAAATAAACAGACTGGGAACAAAGGAGAAAAAAAAATCGAAATAGTATAAGATCAAAACTAAAAGAAGTTAAAAAAAAAAAAAAAGCCAAGGTTGGCCTACAGTCCTTAAATGACATCATGCTGAAAACTCCAATAAAATGTACGCTGTATCCAGCATACGTTTTTAAAAAAAACCCAAACCTCCCTATGACATTCTAGCAAGCACCCCAGAGGTCTATTAGCAACCTACCCAAAATTCACTTCAAGGCAATATTCCTGCAACTGAAATCAGCTGTCTCATTGCTTCTGTTCAAGCCAGAACACTTGGATTCAATCAGGATATTGTGTGCTCAGAAAGCTGGGCAATCAGGTTTATTGCTCCTGAACCCTGTAGTATGGCTGTCACACCTCTCAGATTCACAGAGCTTAAAGCCATGAGGACAAAACTGGTCGCACACCCTATATGGATCCCAGATACCCCTCACTTACCTCTGCTAAATCCTATGCTCAGCAAAGGTATCCAGTTTTGTCCTGACACAATGAAGACACTGTATTTGCCGCAGTAATGCATCGTTGCTGTATCCATCCTTAAGTAGCTGCTCTGGTTCTACCTGTGCCCTATCTGATTTTCCAGTGTTATCTTCAAATCATGGATGCCAGAACTATACCTGGTCCTTCAGTATTAGCCTGTCTAGTGCCAGAGGTAGAGGTAAAACCACCTCCTTGCTCCGACCCCTCTTCTGTGCATACAGCCACAGCTCGTTAGACCTTTCTGCCACAGCAGCAGAAACATCCAGTTTTCCCCTGTTAACAGGTTTTTAAACCCTGTCGATCATGAGATTTGGATTTATGACACAGTTCAATGCCAGTTGGCTTCAATGGTCATTAGATTGCACTCGGGAGGATTTCTGAGACACAAACAGCAGAATGAATTGGAGTACTGGATCCCTAGGGACTGACTCTGAAACAGTCTTATGTCTTCCTTTGACTGCAAATCTGCACGGTGGATGACTAATTTGCACTACTGTGGGAGTACTGTATTCTAGTAATCAGTTTTTCAGCTTAAAAAGAAAACACCACCTTGGCTTCAGAAGATTAAAAAAAAATAAATGGTGAAACAATTTCGTTCAAATCAACATAACTAAAGTACAACAGTCAGAACTCTGATTTACACACAAACAAAAATCATATTTCACTTTCAGGAAAGGGAAAAAAGTTGGATCTGGAACCTACTGAGTTTTCCCAACCAACAGTGCAAAAATAGAAGATGTAGGCACAGAGTCTTTGTGACTCTACAATCATCTTGTGAGTAGCTATTGAAGGAATGGGTTTTGTGAGAAAACTGGAATCTGCTCATTACAGGCTAAGTAAAAGCTTCTTCAGCTGTAGCCAACTGCAGTTTAAATTAAACTGCATTCATGTTGACAAAAAGCACAGTGGCTACATTGCTTGCACTAATCATACCCTGCCCATGTACTTTGCTTACAGATGCTTACTTTGCTTACAGATCATTAATACCATAATGAGGACCTGTGACAGACAGGCTGCAGTGTGTGCAACAGTCCTATTTAGTTTCACCCGGGTGAATTGTCCAGCTATAATTCAGCACTGAATAAGTGGGCCGTCTAAAAAGAACGGTAATGTGAGCTGCACTGTGTATGAGAAGACAACAGGCAGCTTGAGATGACTCTGCTAAACACGTTTTTTACATGTATGTCTTCAGTGGGGCATATCTTGCAGGATAGGATCATATATCCAAATACAAGACAGAGAAAAACAGGAGAAGGAGAGCAGAACTAGTCCATTTTGTCCTCAAGATTATTTTTTCCCAAGTTTTTTGACACATTGGATTAGCTTTCTGGGACAGCTGTGATTACAGAATCGCCATGCCTGGCAGGTGACAAATCCTGTCACACTTTCTTTTAGATGGGAATGAAGAACAGAGCCGTTTAGAAAACTGGAGTCTTCAGAAGCTCCTCTGCCCCTTTTACAAAAGAGAAGTGATGTTTCCTTCTCCTGCCCTTATCCTTCACTGGAAAATTATTCTTACAGACTGCTTTGGCTGTGACTGAGATAACAGAGTGTGATTCTGTTGCATAGTTGTCGTTTGTATTGTTGAATATTTGTTAAATTTTACTGGTGGAGTGAACCGTCCATTCTAAATTCAAGACTTGAAAACACAATAAACTCCCTATAAAGCCAGCATGATTGTATTTTCATGAATCCTGTTCCTACATCCCAGATTTTCTGACTTGTGTCACGTGCACAGTAGAAAACAGAGAGAATGATTTGGAGTAATGGGATAACGTTCCCAAAGCAAGTAGGAACACCTGGTATCTGAATTAAAGATAGCTCAGAAACATCGTGGCTCTCTTTAACCTCTTTTTGTGCTCTATTTCCCAGAGGACTAAAAGGTTTAAAGTGATTATTAATGTGACTAACGGACACTACATGAGAAGTTGAGTAAAAGTGGCTCTTCTGAGCCAGACTGAAGGTCCACCAATGCCAGTAGGCCTAGAGAAGAACAGAAGAACATAGGAAAAACGGGTAATATTTCCCCTAGTAATTCATCCTAGCCTGCAGCCCCTGCAGCTCAGAGTCTTTCCAAGTCAGAGACAGATGCTGTGCATCTAGCAGCTCTCAAGGGATATATCTTCTGGGGACTTCTGTCCAGTCTCCCTCGAACTTTCAGCATCCATGATGTCCTGTAGAAAGAGCTTCTTCTACTAAACTATGTGCTTCATGAACAACTGCCTCCTTTAGTTTGTACTCTGAACTTCCCACCTACTGGCTTCACATCAGGCCTACTGGTTCCCATATGGGAACTTGTATTGTCCCTGTTTCCAGAAATTAAAAATTTTGCATTCGGTTCTTCATTTCTCCTGGTATTACACAAAACCAAAAATCCACAAAATTTCAGAGCACAAAACCCCTTTCTGCCCATTCTTCTGACCGCAGGATGTTGTGAGGAAGAGCTATGCCTGGCATGCACTTGTGGAATAGGTGTCTGAGAAAAGGAAACTCTGGTGGTTTATCTCATCAGAGTATGACAGCCCAGCCCCTTTCTCTGCTGTCTCCCTCTAATACTATGTCAGTTCTGCTTACGGTTCCGTTATCAGCTGACATCTGCAATGCCCTTTGTATTGTGACACATCGTTGAATAGCTGGAAAGTCTTGAGTGGATGTCATTGCCTCTCTCATTAACCATTACAGTCTCATCTGAAGCGCTAAGCGTGTTTTCTGTTCACAGGTGTCACTACTCCTTTATTTAACAGCAATTCCTGGGGCCTTAAAAGTAATGCCCATGCAGGATGATAAGGAATCTCATGTCTCATAAACATGTTGCCGCTCGCTGCCTGTGAACACGCTGATCTGATCAGCTGGGCTCACCGACATTTCAACACACACACACAGAGTCAACCCGCTAAAGCCCTCACATGCCACGACAGTGAGCATGGTTTCAAGCTGTAGATTAGACATCAATTGTGTCTTTCAAAAAGCAAGTTAAATCCCATGCGCAATTCCTGGAGGTGATGCGTTTCATATTTTAAAGTGGGTTGAGTCCTAATCTTCTTGGTTCTCTGGGCACTGGATGAGAATTACAATTGGTCAAATACTGAAATGCTGGTTTGTAAAAATTTTCCACTGAGTTTGGTTAGCTCTAAACCACTGCTTGCTGGTCATATTATTTCTCCATACTCAGATACCTGTAGAATATCTCTGGAACTATTTGTTAATCCCAAGAGTTTTAGCATGAATTATTGTTTATTTGAAAATATCTACTGAAGTATATTATTCATTAATTACCACAGGAAACAAAACTGATAACAGATTACACAGGAGACTACGTACGTGAAGGGGTGAATGGGCAAAGCCTGTCTCCTCTGAAGCAGCAGCACAGGTTCAGAAAATTCTCCACCCTAACTCTGGTGTACCTATTCCCATGTGAGAAAGATGTTTCCTGCTGGTCTGGATTATTCTGTGGAACAATTTACTAATCCAAAATAAAGGGCTGAGTTATTAAAGAATCTTCTTTGTGAACTGTCAGACAATTCATCAGAAATTGAGATACAGCATTTCCACCCTAGTGTTTCAATTCAGACGTAACCTCGGCATGCAGGTGGGACCCTTCGCATCTAAGCGAGGTTACTGAAGAGTCAAAAGTCAGGTTTAAACTGTTTGCAGATTTAGTGGAGACAGAAAGGCAGGCAGAGCTCTTTGAGTTATTTAGTGCCACTGCAAAATGAGATTGTCAAATCTTCTCCATGTTTTACTAGAAAATTTGCAATTCACCAAGTCAAGCTGCACCAAATCCCATGCAGCTACAAGCCACAGGGCTCTGCTAGAATCCATGCAAATACTATTCCAACCCCATCTATTCCAACGCCAATTTGAACCATAAGCCTTAAATTTAGTTTAAGAATCCAAATGCTTTGCAGCATGGGATGCTTTCAGGTTTTTACCTTGCTGGTTTCACCCATAGCCTCTTCACTGTCACAGTGCTTGTATTGGTGGCCCATTGCACAGAAAAGCTACTGAAAAACTGAAAGTAGTTAAATAGCTTATTCAGCCCTAGATATGGTAGCTGCAGGGCAATGCACAGAAACTGCTCTTCTGCAACCCACAGTAAAGCTGTTGTCAAAAAAAGTGAAATTCTTCTTGCTACTGCAATCTTAGACACCACTTGTAACAGTGGGAAGAGAACAACTGAGAACAACTTTCAAAGACAAGCCTGACCTTTGAACTGGTAAGATCTTTTTCAGCTTTCTGTTGAAACACAGAGGACATTAGATGTCCAGATAACATCATTTCCACTGGAAGTGTCTGATAAAGATTGGTGTATTTGCAACAGGGCAAAGCATTCTTTTCAGACAGACCTTCTGATTTCAAGTCACTCTCCATGCTGCGTTTTCTTTTCTGTGCACTCAGAAATCCTTTTATAGTTCTTATGTGACATCCAGTGGAAAGCAACAACTCTGGGTCAGTTCCTCAGGTGGCATAAATCAATGTGGCCGTACGGACTTCAGTATTGCCGTCAAATGTTGCTGAAGGTCTGGCTCAGCTGACATTTAATTCCTGCATTTGAAACACGAATACGTGCACAAACACTGAGAGCCCTTAAAGTAAATGTTTTTATTCAGGGGGAAAAGTACTCACTTTAGCAGAAACTAACAGCCCTCCAGCTTTCAGCTCTTTCTAAATAACTCGGACAAGCAAATCAATCAACACTTTTTTTTCCAAGCTTACAGCAGAGTGCAGTAGATTTACTATAAGTACAAGATTTTTTTCTGCTGGTATATGTGTGC
This sequence comes from Phaethon lepturus, assembly GCF_000687285.1. NCBI lineage: Eukaryota > Metazoa > Chordata > Aves > Phaethontiformes > Phaethontidae > Phaethon > Phaethon lepturus. The sequence goes on along the minus strand of NW_010543931.1, from coordinate 7,963 downwards.
ATCTGAGGCAACACATAAATAACATAAAAGTTCCAGTTAATACAGCTCTGAGCAGGAATATGTTTTTTCTTTCATGTATGACTTTCATGGTTATATTCAGGCCGTGATGTTATTCATCTCTTTATCCTCAGTTCAACAGAGCTGTCTGCAGGTGACACACAGAGCAAGTGTATAATCTGGAGTACATGATGGGAAAACCAGGTGAATAAAGCAACGTCCATTTGCAAGACAGTAGAAGATTTTAATCCTGAATTTCTCACATGTTAGTTCTCCAGTTCCCTGTTTGCCGTCTCTTCGCAGTGTCTGGTCTGGGAGGTAATCACCCATCACGCTCGAAGCTCATTCAGTTTCGACAAAGCCAGAGCAAAGGCATGGCGGGGCATGCAGTTGGGAGGCGATAGGACGATGATAGCTGGGGCCCTGCCACCGATCTCAGTAATGGGCACACGAGGAGAAGAGCCAGGGGAGCCATTTACCATCAAAAATGAGACAGGCTACAGCAGACAGTAATACAGAATGCCACCACTGAAGCAGCTGTACTGTCCCATGTCACCCAAACCCATTTTGTGCCTATGCTTTGGAGAACAACATAATGAGGCACCCAAATCTAAGCTTTCTGCAAAAAAGTCTGGGCTTGGGAAACAAGGCACCTTTTTGCCCTGATCCCCAGTGTCATCCATCCATGGAAAGGCTAACTTACACTTTAGTTTGCTATAATGTCAAACCCTCCAGTCTGGGCAGGTTTCTTCTTTTCTCAGCCTTTCCATGAAAAACAAGCTGCAGAGCCCGAGGGTTGTTTTTCCTAGCTGAGTGCCATCCTCTTTAGACTAGGGTCCTGACCCAAAATGCTTGCTGGCTTTTTAGCCCTGAGATCTTAGCTCTCCTGGTTACACAAAAGAAGAAAAGGACACCAAGCAACAGGACACTGCTGTGTCTGAAGAACCTGGATGATGAAGCCTTTACTTCCTGAGAAGCAAATTTATTAGGAAGATAAAGAGGGACGATGATAGATTAAATGTTGCCGAGAGATGAAGTAGATATCCTTAAGGGTCTGAGCGATTTCTTCATCCCAGGAAATGGAGGACCTGTAATATCCCAGAGTCCATGTTTTCCTTGAGGGGAATAGAAATGCTAAAGAAAAAAACCTCATTGCAGTAGAGAAGATAATAAGGCAATTAAAGCTCTCAGTACTATTAAAAAGTTGACAAAGCACCAGGATTAAATGAAATACATCACTAAATCAGCATGGAAGGAGCAAATAAAATCGAAAAGCCTTTGGAGAAGAATTTTGATTGCTTACTAATGGCAATGTTGGTACCAGAGGATAAGGTAATTTCAGTATATAAGAAAGGACCAAGGTTAAAAATGGGCACATTTCACTTGAATTTCAGGAAATTAGTCAATAACGTATCTCAAGATGAATTGATTTGAAAGGTCAGGCAGGATGGTGACATTGCTGCAAGTGGGAAAATTAGTGAAACTAGTCAGAATTGCCCTTTGGCTGGCAGCCAAAGGTTCTAATAAGGTGGTGTGAAGCCTTACGAGAAAGTGATCTATATTATCAAAATTCATAAATAGGCCATCCTCTATGGCCACATTTTTTATACTCCAAATACTCTACAAAACCCAAAAAGGTTATCTACATTCATCAGTGTACCCTCACCAAATTTGCAGATGACACTCCTCCACTGGGAGGAGTGGCTGATATGCCAGAGGGTCGTGCTGCCATCCAGGGGGACCTCCGTAGGCTGGAGAAATGGGCTGACAGGAACCTCATGAAGTTCAACGAGGAGAAGTCCTGCTGAGGAACAACCCCATGTACCAATATATTCTGGGGACAATCCAGCTGGAAAACAGCTTGGCAGAAAGGGTCCTGGGGGTCCTGGTGGACACCAAATTAACATGGACCAGCAATGTATTTTTGCCATAAAGAAGGCTAGTGGTATCCCGGGCTGCATTAGGCAAAGCATTGTCAGCAGGTCAAAGGAGGTGGTCCTTCCCCTTTATTCAGCAGTGGTGACACTACACCAAGAGTCCTGTGTCCAGTTCTGGGCTGATCTGTACAAGAGAGACACGGGCAGACTGGAGAGAGTCCAAAGAAGGGCCCCAAAGATGATTAAGGGTCTGGAGTGTCTCTCCCAAGAAGAAAGGCTGAGAGAGCTGGTACTGTTCACCCTGGAGAAGAGAAGGTTCAGGGGAATCTTATCATTGTATACAAATACCTGAAGGTAGGGTGAAAAGAAGATGGAGCCAGGCTCTTCTCAGTTTTGTCCAGTGACAGGAACAGACACAAAGGACACCAGATGAAACACACAGGGTGCTGTTTGAGCATTAGGAAACACTTTTCTACTGTGACGATGAGAAGTAGAACAGATTTCCCAGAGAGGTTGTGGAGCCTCCCACCTCAGACCTATTCAAAAGCCACCTGGACACTCTAGGTGACCCTGCTTGAGCAGGGTGGTTGGACGAGATGAGCTCTAGAGGTCCCTTCCAACTGTAAGCTGTCTGTGATCTGTGTTTTCTGTAGTTGTCCCACTGGCTGTTTTACATTATCTGGGTACTCAACAGTATCAGAAAATAACCTAGCTAGAGCAGATGGAAGATGATAAGATTTATCAGATACGGCTCTGTCTCCTGTCTCTGTCTCCAGGTGTTCCTTAGTGACAGAAAAAGTACAGGATGCTCAGTTCCACCCAGTGACTCAGCATTGTTCCATTTTTGTGTGGTATACTTAAAATATAAATAAACCCACCACAATAGACTCTGGCAGTAAATTTCTCTTTGGGCTTTGTACTCAAGGGGAGAAGCAAAACCACAAAGGATCTTCCAGATGGACTTTTGTCTCTTTGTCCCTCAAAAGCAGCAATATCTAATGGAGTGTTTCCAGCTGTTGAAGTTATTTGATTTTCTGATCTGATGCAAAACCATCAGGTCAGCCATAAGGCAGCTAAATGAACTGATTTCTAAAGTTTGAAAGAGTCCAAAACACATATTTGGCTAAATAACTGAGAATTGTCCTTGTTCCAAATCTTAGATTAAAAAGAAAAACAAAAGAATTTGTAAGAAAACATAGACTTAGACTTTTTTCATGATAATAAGTACTGAAAAGTCATTAACAATTCCATGAAGCAGAAGCTGGTTTCAGAATTAAAAGTTATTATTTCAGTTTCTGAAACTATGAAGAAAAAAAAATCACTACTGGAAAAAAAAAATGGAGCATATTTGGAGATCTTGGCAAATAGATATTACAGGATTGTTCCATATTTAGCCCCATCTTTTCATATATTGAACAATGTTGAAAAGAAGGTGTATGATTATTACCTGCAAATGCTACTTTTCTGGAGATAGAAAGAGCAATGTAGAGATATAATTAAAAGTTCTGGAACGAAGTTCAGAAAGGAAATTCAGATTATCATAAAATCACTGATAGCAAGGATAAAATGGGTTCTGTGGCATACCTACTAAAAAGAAACATTTGAGGGCTGAACATACGTTATGTTAAAAATTAAATTCTATTCGACACGGGAATATTTTTGCACTGACAAAGGAATGAATTTGATGACTTAATGTGATTTTCCATCTCTAATGTTTATGATTCAGTATATTAAATATGACCTAATTTCTATGATATATGATGCATGCAGGAGGCATATGAGATTCTGGAAGAAAAAAAGGAATCATTTGACTGGTGGCAATATACTACTTAAGGAACAGTGAAATTTAATCGGAGGATCATCAAGGTGTCATAGAAAGAAATGTGACTTCCTGAATTTCGACAGCTGCTTTGCCATATTACAACACATGGTCCTTTCCTGTTCATCGGTGCAATGATTAATAAGTTGTCTGTGTGCATTAGCAAACTAAAGTCTTCCACTTCCAGAAAGTCTGGCTAAATTATGTGCGTGGCTGCAGATGCATGTGTAGACATGAGAGCAGGCACTCATGGCCCTCCTTTTCTCCTTTAGTCCTCTAGTCAGACAGCAGTTCTGAACCTTTTTTCTAACAGGACTGGAGGCAGCAACCAGAGACACCTGAGAAAAGTGCTTGCTCCAAAATGGTCCATCACAGGAACCGTGAAGAGAGCACAGAAGCAAGAAGAAAACTGGACTGAAGAGAACGCCCTCACCTTCCCAAACGAAATAGACTTGATGTTCACTTCTGGAGCACGGAGTGGTCTGAGGGGATGTGTGATAGCGAAGACCTTGCAAGATAATCACTTTTCCCCCCCAGCCTTCTCTGTCTTCCTGTTAACGCACCTGTGGAGTGCACAGGAATGGATCGGAGGAGATGCCGTCCCATTGCTGAAGGCTACTTAGGATAATTGCGCTCTCGCTGTCTGGCTGATGAAGCTTGCACAGGATGGTGTGAAAACAGTGAACTGGCCCCCTTGCTCTAGGACACAATCAATACTAAATTAGCCTTTAATTACAAGTCTTTTAATTATTCAGTGTTGACTTATGGTATGAAGCAGCAGCTGTAAATCTTTCTAAAGCAAAAGCTTTGATTCCTGGTATTCTCTCATTATCTCCTATAGTATCCTTGTGCAGGAAAATATAAGACCTCTATTGACATCATTTCATAATTTTTACAAGACTAATCTAGGAGCCATGCCGCTGCTCAGCAAGGATAATAATAAATTTTAAAGCCTCTGGCTGTTCTGAGGTGGCATTACCAAGCAGAAAGTGATTTGCCTAAAGTTTGATAGTTCTTAATCGATTTCACTGTACCAGGGAATAATTTTTATCTCCAGTTCATGAAAAATTCTGCACCAAATTGCTCTGAATAGTGGGTATTGAGAACTACAACATCGGTTCCAATATAATTCAGTCCCAAACCTAAATCTATCTCTACTTAGGCTAGATATGAAAATCCTTGCTCTCTAAAAAAATGTGGGTTTTCTTTCATTGATAATGTACTCAGAGAGATATGTTTACATGATAGAAGTATCTATAATATACCTAATATCTGTATCTACTTATATACCTGTATGTAAAGAGATGTCTGTTTTACCCTGGCTGTTTACTCTTTATTGAAAGTAGTAGAGACTTCTTCCCTTATTTAATGCATTGCAATAAAAGGTAAAACAACAGAAAAAGTGAACCTTGTGACAAGATTTAAAAATTAGTTTTCAAGGAGCTTTCTGCAAATTATAATTGACATGAAATTCAAAGAGCAGTGGTCTTCTGTGTGCAAATAATTTCCTGAATCAATATTCCTGCATTGGAACTGCTACAGCTGATTTAGGATGCTGGTTTCCATCTTATGGACAGAGAAGTTGATGCATCCTCTCCCTCTTGCAGATTCATGGCTCAGACTGGTACACACATCCCACTTAATGCGAAACATCCGACAGTTTTTGAGATCTAGGTGACATCAGGCACTAAATGCAATATTAAATATTATTTCAAGTATTCTGTTGTGTTTGGGGTGTTGAGATATCAGCCTGTCCTTTCCTGTGACATGGGATGAAAGGAAGTCCTGGATTTTCTGCTTCCGTTTATATCAGAAGACCCTCTCCATTCTCTTCTGGCACTCCTGCATTTGCTCAGAACTGGAAAGTGGAAACACAAACAAAAAAACTTGGGAAAAACTGTCCATTTTTGGAAACTGAAGACAGAAGCTCGAGCATTGGGTTTGGCTGTGGAAGGCTGTGGGTTCCCCATAGCTTATCTAGCTACCTGCCAAACCTGACCATCTACCCTTGGGCTGATGAACCTGGCAAAAGACAAAGTAGCTGAGCGGCGAGATTCAGCAGTGGTATCCTCTACGTAATGGGTCTAGTTTTACAATTCCACTGGCATTTAGCAGAATGATTACTCTTCTCTGCTCATAATATTAATCTATTATTTCTCACATTCTATAAATACCATAAAGAAAGAAGATCCTTGAAAATGAACCAGTAAATAAATCCCTTTGCCAAAAGTTTATAAATTGTGTGCTACTGTGCATATCCCAGCAGCAGCAGTTCATGCATTAATGACTCAGCCTTTCTTAATCACTTTTTTAATTACAAAAACCTGAGCTTATTATTAACAAATTACTTGTTATAATTTCATTGTTCCTCCTCAAATCAAGATCATGTTGAATATGTAAAAAATGCATAAATAAAGCCAATGCCAAAGATTAGAATAACTTACATTTATTAAACACTTGGCTTTTACAGATGTCCCCGAAGCAGTGATTTTTAGGTTATTTTTCCATCTTGCTCTGTATTATCTTTTGTACTCTAACAAGGCAGGGGCATAAAGTAGTAATCCATTGGCACATTCTTTGCTGTCTCTCATTAAGACTGACAAGAAATAATTACTTCATACTTGTTCTCATTAGTAGCTAAAATTGTCTTCCACTTTCTTATATTAGCAATAATTTACATTTAGTACTAAATCCATTAACTGGAGTCAGGTCTTTGGGTCAGAACTCTCATTTTCCTACTTCTCAACTCTTTTCCCTCATCTCAGGAGGGCAGCCCCTACGCCCCTACAGCAAGGGGCATCCTGCAGCCACATCGCTCCACTGTGATCCAGGCATACGTGCTACGTGGCGTCAGCAATAACGGGAAGGCGTATAATCATCTCTGCCTCCCAAATTAATCCATATTTGCTGTCCTATGAGGAGTTAAGCTTTACTTTGTTCCTACCATAAGGGTAGTATATGGGCAGTGATTAGAAGCCCAAGTAAATGGATCGACTTTCTCCACTTGGTGCCAGCTCTATGGAAGCCCATGCTAAAGCCCAATCCACATCCTTAAAAATTCAGAGTTACAGAGAAAGAGGCGGGGAAAGTAACGCTGTTGGTATTATATGGCCCTGGAGTGAAGTCCTGGAGGAACTGAATATTTGTCTAAGCGCTTGCATGATAGGAGAAGACTAAAAATTTAACACGGACTGTACTCTGGCATTTGGTGCTCCTCCCACAGATTTTCATGAACTGCAGTGGTACTGTTAAAGTTAAAATAGACCTCAGACTCTGCAGGTGAAGGAAGGACATGGAGCAGTAGATCTCTCCGTAAAACTCTGAACTAGCACTGAACTAACGGCACAGACTTTAAACAGTAACAAGGATTTTTGAAAGGCATACTTCAGTGGATGAGGCTGAAAGTTTTATGAAACGGCAAGAAATCTCTTTGAAGAGGAAAAGACAGTAATAGCCTTGTACTTAAGGCCTCAACAAGGAATTCCTGGCAAACTTTCCACTTTATGTTGCTATTTTTCTTAGTGGGACTTGGCCGAGTTCCAGCCGTGATCAGAGAGGGCCCAGAAATCTTTGAGATGTTAGAAGTAGTGAAGTGCAAGTTTAACAGATGTCTAAGCTCACTGGAATTCCTTGTCACATCTATTTATCGGGATTGAGAAAGGAAGAACAACCATGGTATTTTTTTTTCTTTCTTTTTCTGACAGCTTAAAATTATTCGGAAAGCTACCATTTAAGAAGAAAAAGAAAGGGCTCAGGAAGGAAGGTTTCAAGTATTATCCTGATTCAAGCTGCACCAGGATAACTTCGGGTTTACGTGCCCGTGAAGAGCTGTAGATTTCATTATCCCTTTTTTCCCTTTGCCCTGACAAAACAGACCAAACTGAGAGCTGCACAACAGCAACACTCAGAGCTCTTATCACTCCCGCATCCCCTCGCACATCCTGTTCGGGTGTGAAGGCTCAGGCCACCACACCGCAACTACCAAACAGCATGCAACGCGTTCCCTCTCGCCCTGTCCCTCCTGTCCCTGTCTCAGGCAAGCAGGAGGCATTGCTATGTGCGGCTTTACACAGGCACTTGTCCCCACCCTTGTTTTTGGGAGAGGGAAGCCTGGCTGCAGCCCAGCCCAGCAGCACCCAGTAGGTGCTGGAGGCTGGAAGTGAGGCTAGTAAGTTCCTACACCTCTTTCTCCTGCAAGAAGGGGGATTTGGGTTGCTTTCGGTCTGCTGCTTGACTCCTGTGTTAGCGATGCTGACGGGCTCCTGCCAGC
>NW_010543930.1:16630-33754 GCF_000687285.1 Phaethon lepturus | reverse complement strand
GAGTAAACCTGTCCAAGCCACGAGCCACCAGAATATTTTCCATGCACTCCACTGCTATTAATAATTGATTCTTTTTTGTTCCACAGTCCTCCCACTATAACCATCTCATACCAGAACAATTTTACTCTCTTCCCTTGCAGTATTCTCCCCACTTCCTTCCTTTTATCTCCTTTTTGCCAACAACTTTTTCTCCAAGTTTTCTTTTCTCCTTAAATTTCTCATCCTCACCAATTCCTCCCCATGGATCACTCCCATTTTCCTCTTCCTATTACTCTCCCCAAATCATATCAACCCATGCTCCTCATTTACTCCTCTCCTGCTGTTCCTTTTGCACCCTTACCAGTCTGCAAAACTCATCTGGCACTGTTCCTCCTTGGGGGCTCTGGAGTGGAACCTGGGATCTGAAAATACCCCGCAGTGGCTGTGGGCCTAGTGAAAACAGTACATTTTTTTGGAGCATGGTCCCTCCAGCATGCTTTATTGCACCCCTGTCTTTTACCCTAAACAACATAACCCTTTTTCTCCCCTAAAAAACTCCATAATCAGTCTAGTTAATTTTTAACTAGACTCGAAAGGCAAGCAAGCATCTGGGTTGAAATTCTGCCTCCACTAATGTAAATGACAGAATTCCCATTGACTAGAAGGGCAATGATGTTTCAACCTTAGACCATACTGGTCCTGTGAACTTTAAATCCTATAAGATTACACAGAACAGTGTCAAAGAGATTTAATCACTTTTTTTCTTATCAATGTACAGAAATTAGTAGCTGAAGGGTATACAGAAATGTAATAGTTTTTCACTTGAATGAAACATTGGGTAGAATTTACATGATCAGACTCAAAAATTCTACAAAAATTCACTTGGCCATAAAGGACAGTCCAAGGGCATGAAGCTGAAAGAGCTGAAGGACCATCACCAGTGATTAATAAGGAAGCCACTAAATGGATGTGGGGCAAACAGGAGGTTTTCATTCTCAGTGAAAGCTTGTGGGTACTATCAGTAAAGGGCAGGATGGGTGTGTGGCTGAGGAAAATAATAAGGCTGTTAAATGGTAACTGGCTTATTAGTGACTGTTTCACAACCACCTGGAGAGGTTCCTACTGCCTTTTTGCCCACTGGTCAGTCTGCTCCCTCCTTCTGTTAGATCGTAATTATCTCAATATTGAACACTGATTATTAAACACCAAATCTTGATTTGATACTTGGGCCAGTCACTGTGGCAGAACCTCGGGAGGAGAATGGACTACATGGCAAGAGGAGGGATGGGAATAATTTTTGCAACTGTTTTTTCCCCCCATGAGTGGTTCTGCCAGAATTGAGAGCGCAGCCCTAGGTAAAGAATTACAGAGCACACAATTCATGGAGGTCACACACACACGCATTTAAACTAAACAGAGGAGTAGGGGAAAAAGATAATTTTATTGTTCCAATTACATGCACAAGGAACTAAAACTCAGTTTACATGATCCCATCCCAGGTTCCCAAGAAGCTGACATTAGAGCTGGAAAACAAAACTTTATCTCACGATTCTCAATCCCTCATGGAGTTAGGGAATAGATTCATTTACGCATGTGAAGGCTAGAATTAACTATTAGAACATCCAGTGTCATGGTCTATGTATTGTTATAAGAAAGTCCAGGAATGGGGATTTAAATAATCTTCTATAACTTTCCATGGCCATTTTCTACTATAGCAAAGGTGCACAATTTAGTTGCACTCTCTAAAAATGTAAGTGTAATTTCCAACTTGAATTAATCTGGGCTTACTTCTGGCAGTTGTTTTTACAATTTTCCTCTGTGACATTAAAGATGCTTTAGGAGTCAGCGTTTCCTTAGCATGAAGGAATTTATACTACACAATCCATCACCTACCAATCTGCTTTTTTACAAACTAAACCTATCAAACGATTTAAGTAAAAGGTGGCTGCAACAGTACTTTCCTTAACACGTGTGCTAGCAGAAAGATAATGATCACAGGGGACACATTCCTACTGCATGGACATTCCAGGGTTGAAGCACATTTACTTCTCTCTAATAGGCAGGATCTTTAGTTATAGACCAGTTTTGTTAATTTTCCAGTATGTCCAGAGACAAAAATGTTTTTCATAAAAGGGAAGAAAAAAAGAGGAACACACAAGCAAACCAACTAGGAATGAAATTCAGACACTTTATATCATGGTCCCAGCTTGTTCTTAACCTGTTTAAGGTGATTTGCATGTGTGGGAAACATAATTTGCTACACAAGCAAACAGACTACAATCAACAAACAAGAATTACTAATGTTAAAGAAGTAGTAATAAAAAATAAACTAAACGGGAGTTTGCAATGCGTTAGGCATTGTGCTATGTACTGGTGACCCTGTTTCACAAAACTAACAGTTTTGGGGTACCTGAAGGCAGATATTAACTGGATCCAGTGTTCAGCTACTCTTTTACCAGCACCCTTTCCATTCAACTTATCCTCACAGGTTGCTGTTACTGGAGCGAGGACATTCTTAGGCAGCATCTGGCTGTATCCAGAGTAGAACAACATATCCACCCATTTGCTTGCCCCTTGCACATGGAAGGCCCCTCTCAAGATGACCAAACTTGACTGGTTTTCCCATCAAAGATTGTGCATTTATGCCTTTATGCCTGGAAAATGGAAACAGTGCTCACTTTATGACATCTAGTTTATAGACAGCTTTCTGTGCCAAGAATGTCTAATTGGTGTGCAATGGCACCTTTGTGTAAACCATTAAGAGGAAATTCTATGGAATAGAGAGGGTGTACAGAGAAGTGTGGTATTACCAGCACAGCCTGTCTTCTACTGAAGTTTACTAACTCTGCCAGTGAGTAGCTGAATTGGACTCTTCAGACAAGAGTGGATTGGTACAGAAATTTGAATCCCAGTATTGTTGCTCAGAGTCAGATTTCAGCAGCAGGGTTATTCTTTGTCATATCAATGATTCACTTGTTTGTAATGTAAAAAGTCAGCCCTCCATATAGCAAAGAATTTTTGCCCTCCTTTCTTTTATTTAATTTGATCCAGGAGACCATACTATCTCAAACTGCACAAATCAAAGCACATAAGCTAAATCATCACTAGCATCTAGTGATTCAGGGAGACAGGTGTGCACACTGAACACACATAAATCATACAGGAGTGATATTCTGCAGGCAAAAGAAATTATTTTGTGCATGCACAATACTTTAAAGTTCAAAATGTAATTTAAAGATGCTAAGCCCTTCCTGGTAATCCTCATACTTTTTTTTTTTTTTTTCCCTATCTATATCTACTGTTACATTCTAATTGAATTCTTCTCTAATAAAATGCTATAATTTAATGCACTGATGGTAATGCTGATTCAATTTTCTGCTTGCATAAATATCTTCTAAATCCATATTATAAAAAAAAAAAAAATCACTGGCCCTAGGTGTAAAAATCTGTACTTCTAATCATCTATGTAGCTAGAATTAATGGTCCAGTAGTAACTGTCATTTGATACACTGATCAATCATACCTTATCTGCACTACCACAGCATAATATAGGCATCGACTACTAAAAACATTAAAAAATAAAAGATCTGTTGGTTCTGATCATGGATTAAAGGATTATTTAACCAGATGAAAGCAATGAGGGTAAACTTATTTCAAACAATATGGAAACACCATTTCTTTCAAATTGAAAACTGGAGATTCTGGTGAAGAGCACAAGCAATACGAACACTGGGTTGTGTTATTTATGGAACATACAATCCTAGGAAAAATCCAAAGTGCATGAAAGAAATGCCCAAGTTCTCTTTCATTTTACATGCTAAAAAGTTCACACTGAAGAAAGTTCAAATACACTTTGTCCAAATGCATGTACTGGGACAGACACATGAATGCAAATGCCTAAAAGCAGTCAATTAAAACATGAGCAGTCATATACAACAATAAGAATGTACCACTAGCCTGTTCATTCCATTAGACTGATATTCTTTATGTGTTTGAGTAATTACTAGTCCACTTTAGGAAAACTTTCTCAGATTTCATGCCTGGAGTTTTACAGCAGGATGCAAACATGAAATCATATCTCAGTTGTCTGCACATTCTATTGAAGAAGAATGACAAATGGACAGTATATGCCCATGCTTGCAGTCAGAAGAGTTAGGTTTGGCATCATAGACCTTTGGAGAGGTGCTTAAAGAATCTCAGGTGCATGGCAAACCCTTGATTCTGGCAATTCTGCCAACTCCATAATGCCAGCAGTCAAGAAGTCTAAGGAGATGGAACAGACTACAACCCTTTTCAGATCCATAACACTGAGTAATACATGGGGTGAAAAAGGTGGGGAAGGGGAATGTTGTAGAGGTAGTTTATCTGCCCTGATACTACCCTAAATTTGTTACAGTCCCAGTTGCATGTGCAAGTTTTATCACCGGACTGCATAATTAAGATCTTAACACACACATACACTCCGACGTCCAGATGCCCTAGCAGTAAGGAACTGGGAACCATAAAGCATCTGGCATGGTCCCTGGAAAACATACCAGCAATTCTTCATGATAGAAACCGTGTTACCACTTTTATATCTTGGGAGGATGTGACAGGAATCCCTTTCAAACCATCTAACTTAACTGTAAAGAACAGACTGTAAAAGTGCCGTTTCAAAACCTTCTGCATACCATTGTTGCTCCTCTGATCCTGCCTATTTGCAAAAACAGCACCACATACATTCACCTCTATGACGACGTATACGGAGATTGTTTCACACATACATAGAAACTCACAGGCACGTGCACAGGTATACCATCGTACACAGAAGATGACCTTCTAGTTCCTAAACACTTGTATTTCTGTATCAGCACTAGTGTGGCCAGCAGGAGTAGGGAAGTGATCGTGCCCCTGTACTCGGCACTGGTGAGGCCGCACCTTGAATCCTGTGTTCAGTTTTGGGCCCCTCACTACAAGAAGGACATTGAGGTGCTGGAGCGTGTCCAGAGAAGGGCAACAGAGCTGGGGAGGGGGCTGGAGCACAAGTCTTATGAGGAGTGACTGAGGGATCTGGAGTTGTTCAGTCTGGAAGAGGAGGCTGAGGGGAGACCTTATCACTCTCTACAACTACCTGACAGGAGGTTGTAGTGAGGTGGATGTTGGTCTCTCCTCTCAAGTCACTAGCGATAGAACGAGAGGAAATGGCCTCAAGTTGTGCCAGGGGAGGTTTAGACTAGATGTTAGGACAAATTTCTTTACTGAGAGAGTTTTCAAACATTGGAACAGGCTGCCCAGGGAAGTGGTGGAGTCACCATCACTGGAGGTATTCAAAAAAATGTGTGGATGTGGCACTTCAGGACATGGTTTAGTGGGCATGGTGCCATTGGGTTGACGGTTGGACTTGATGATCTTGAAGGTCTTTTCCAACCTTAATGATTCTGTGATTCTCTTGGTATCTGCTGTCATGAGTTTGAAATACCCATTTTGATCAGTCTGAGTGAGGCTAATAATGCTAATAAAGGATCTGTGGGAAGAACTAACAGATCTGTGGTTAAGATGACAGCACTGAAGGGAAATGCAAATTGTTTGTCAGATCAATGGCAGACAACACAAATTTTCAATTCAAAGGTCTGAACTGCAAAAAGGGAAGTTCAGGTTACAAATTTCTAATGGTTATAAGTACCAGAGGAAAGTACCAGAATAAATTGCTGGGGAGACTGTGGAGTGTCCTGCACTGAAGGTCTTTAGGAACATGGTGAATAAGTATCAGGAATGATGCAGATATGGTTGATGCTGCCTTGGTGGAAGGAGTGGATTGGCTAACTGCATGAGAGCCTCTTGAGATAACGTCACCTCGTGTCGTTTCCAAAGCTTTGCAAGTTTAGTGGATTGAGGAAGTGATGAACTAATTATTTATGTGAAAAGATTCTGATAGGATGATATACCTACTAAACTAAGATTTTGCTGGATTTATAGTTTGTTCCCTGCCATTTTCATCTCTAGCAGATGAGGTGTGAAATTACTTCAGTAGAAGAACGCAGCACATAACAGCATCAGGCAGCATTTAGAAGAACAGAACTAAGACTGTCAAACTTTGGGGTCGTGCTGAGCTCATCATTACCTCTAGATCTGCAGGTTCTTTCTTTATAGCATATTTGCTAGGAAACTGTGGAAGTCAGAGATCACATGCTCATTTTTTAATGGTTGGACTACTGATATTTTTTCAGTCTCTGCTGTGAAGTCATCTCCTAGAAAACAGCACTGAACAGCAAAACTACAAAATGGGACACATACATAATCCTTCTGCTTCATGTGCTTTATTCACTTTGAAATTTTTTTCAAATCCATGGCCTTATAATTCATAAGCATTTGAAGAATGAGGCCAGGTACCTCAGACACCATTGTATTATCCCCAGCTTAGTCCAATTTTGCTAAAATAAATATGCTCACACACATAGGAGAGAGACAACAAGGTCACCAGGGTACTGGTCACTACTCAGAAGTTCACTGCCGGCAGAATCGAAGAAGAGATCTAAGGCACTGTTGTGACTACTGTGCCACAAGAGGGCAAGAGAGAAGGTGGCTTCCTAATTCCTCAAAGGTTTTAGATATTTCTACCAACATTATAACACTGCTTTTGCACCTTTGTACTTTTATCTGCCAGAGGAGAAATGGGCTAAATCCACAAGCCAAGGTAAGCAATTCATCTAAGCTTAAACAGGAGAAGCTAATTTCCCCAAAATTTGCTCAACTAGTCTCATAATATATGATGTCTATATGGATAGGAAAATGCATGTGTTGCAAATGCCCAGTAGCCAGGTTTATATCAGGATGATCGAAAAAGAGCAATACCCAATGAGCATGCATTTTCCATCCAAGTAATGCAAGCCTAAGCTAAATTTAAATCACGGTAACATCATCAAAACAGCCTGCACATAACTGAGGGCAGAATTTGACACTGATGTAATTCTGCCTTTGTGTTCTACCTCTTAGTAATCCATTTTAAATCTATTTGTCATACACGTCTTCCAGTTTTATAAGCTTAAAGGAATTTTTAGTACTTCCTCCGCTCTCCCCCCCAAAAAAAAGGATGCAAAGGAATTAATGAATTAAGATTTAATGCCCAATTTTAATTGCCAAGACAGGGCAATTATATTATAATTCATTAAAATAAAATCCATTCACCACGCATACCCACACCCTAGGCTCTTTAAGTTTCAGACACGTCATGTAAATTCACACCACTCAATGGAAACTAAATGCTACTACTATTATTTATTAAAATACTAGTTAATTCACATCTACCATAATTGAAATACAAGACAAAACATTGTTATTAGCTCCCTACTACAGACCATACAAAGTTTTTAATGAACATTTTCATTTAGTCAGTGTGCTGAAAATTCATTTCTCAAACTAAGACTTCTTATCATTGGGGAAATTGCCTACATATAAGAATGGTCTCTTATAATTAGTCAGTGCCTTAAAAAAAGCACACTTCTGAATATTTCAGATATTAATTTTTAATAATTTCCTACTGAAACATCTTGTGTCAATATACTGGACAAACACGTGGAGGGAGATATCGAAATAGAATTTAACGTAAACATCCAATAAGTTAGTAGAAATGTTCTCATAAGAAAAAACCCTTGCTCTAAACATATCTTTAAATTTTCTCTTCTTGGCCTCTCCACCGCACAGAAAGCAATATTTCCATCTTGTACTACCTTGTTCCAGCAACCTCCTAAAACCCCATCCCTTCTTTCACTGAATACTAACTAGAAGTGAGATAAAAACTTCTTATATTAAGGTCTGGAGAGTCTGGATTCGGTATTTTAATTCAAAACAATAATTTTTAATTTAAAAGCTGCATAGAGATCACAGAACTCCGGTTCTTTCAGAAAAGCAAGCAAAAGACTCTTTCCTCTGCTAGATTGACAAAACAGACAGCATACTAATGGACAGGTAAAAATCAGCTATTGCAAAGGACTGTCACACAGAAAATCCATTATTAAACTACTTGATTCTTTTTCAAAGTGTTAAACATCATCTACTGCATACTTCATTTTCACTTCTCTCAGCTCTCTCTCTCTCTCTCTCACCTCTTCCCAACTCAAAGGAAAACAGTGAAAGTGTCACTACCATAGTTTTCCAGCTCCTGCAGCCTTCACCCCAAAGCACTTTTTTTCCCCACTGACTATCTTTACCCACTGACTACTTTGCCATATTCTTAACTGGTAATCTTCAAATACTCTGGACTTCACAAGGATGACAGAAATGCTTATAGGGGTGTGTTCCAGGAGAATCCTGCTGGCAAGGGACACCTGTCATGGTTATTTATGTCACACATTTCCTCTGAGTTCTTTTCTTCATTTGAAAGCCTGGCAGAATTTGTTCTTTAATGTTTCAGAAAACATGGATAAAGCAATTTGCAAAGATCTCATGTCAGTGGATAAACTAACATGAGCTCTGTCTAATTAGCATAGCTGTTGGTGTAAGCCTGTGAACTTTAGTTGACTTTATTTTAGCAGAAGTAGACAACATATGACCCATCTCTTGTCCCAAACAACAGAATGAACCTCGAATAGTTTTTTTGTGCATAGGCAAACTATACAAACAATCATCAAGAAGTGTAAACATGTTCAGGAGCATCCTGAATGAGCACATGGTGGGCACCAACAATGGCAAGAGCAAATCAGACCAGTTGCTAAAGAGGTATTGTCTATCCCATCCTATATCCAAGGGAACCAAAGAATTTTTGGGGGGACTCAGAGGGAAGAGACTCTGAAGGGAAGCCAGAAGAATGGGAAATGCAGGAAACTGAAAAGAGCTGAGGATCCTGCAGCAAGACTATGCACAGCATATTTGGTACCACTACACTAATCGACCCAACTTCTGGACCACAGCATCCCTCCTGAAAAACAAGTAAATCATGTAATGAACTACTACTATAACCCGCACAACTTCTCTCCTGGATTGCACTATCTCTTCCACAACACATGGAAGTAGTAGTTTCAAGCATAAAATTCACTCAGTTTGAACTTCAAAACCGGGACAGGATCCTCATAAATTTAACAAGCTTTTGTTGTTTTGCTTTTGACCTCTTCTTCTCTGGGGAAGTTGAGATCATAGTTCCTAGAAGAGGTCCCCACATGCATCTTGCTTTCCTGGATGGGATCTGTGCAATGTCTGATTACATCTAACTTTAGCATCCTGAAAGATAATTAGTTTCAGCTAGACCTCAAGTTGCTTCCTAATCTGAAACACTTATTTCAGTGTCTGCTATAAAGACAAAATGGACAACTACCTCAGGCTAGGCCGCTGGCTTTGGGATAACTGTGCAGATGAGATCAAGTTAAGCAACTATATTCTGTTTAAAAGTGCAGCCTGTGAAAAGGAATTTATTTGTTGTATTGTTATAAAAACAACATACATAGCTCTCCAGTGCATTCCTCCTTTTGGGCTTGAGCTCTCTGCTCCCACTAGATGGGTGGCCTCTCTCTTTCAACTCAAACCTTAATTTTTTTCCACTTTGAAAAATGGAGTACATGACTGACTGATACAAACAGGCCTATTTCCAAATCATATCCACAGCTCCATCTGTCAAAAAGTTCATCTTCAATGCAATTTCAAAAGCTGAGCTATCCGCACTAGGTGTTTGCAATAGTTCCATATATCAAGCATGCTACACACAAATGCACCACATGACACTAACACGGAATACAACTTCCTATACAAAGTCAAGGGAGAGCAAAGTAATAGAAACTGAAAGAAGATAAAATGTTTTGTAGGTAGTGGAACACCAGCTGATAGCAATTTCTCTTTCAAGCCACAGTAGACTTAATTTATTTACAGGCATTGCAAAAACGTTACTGGCACAGTCCTCTGTAGGAAAATACACCAGAAGTGCCACCTTATGAAAAAGCAGCTCAGAAGGAGAAATATAAAGAAAATGAAAAATGTTTGCCTAAATATCAAGTCACATTTCTTGCAATAGAATAGTGATGAAGCTGGGAGCAAAGTTAGTTCTTCTCACTCCTAACTGGCTAAGTACAGCCCATACCCAGCACATAGCAATGGCATATTTAGGACTTCTATTGAGGAAGTATCTAAAGATGAAAAGTAATAACTTATTATCATTATGCTCTAATCTATCAAGACCAATATATTTATGCTTCCGATACTGGGACATATCATCCACATTAAGGTCCTGCTGGTATTTTTCAAATAGACTTGTGCTTTTCATGGCTTTACTTGAACATGTTTTTTCACAGTTTTATTTGGATACTTCAGGTGGTTTGACCTGTGTAAAAGTTGTCAGCCCAAGCAGACATTCAGATAGGATGGTTTCTTATCATGCTAGTAAGAAAAGAAAAAACCCAAAACACCAAAACAAGCAAACAAACAAAAAGAAACAAAGATGTGATTTCTGAAAGTTTTCAGGCTCTATCATGCATGTCAGATTTTAGCTGACAGTCATGCACATGTGCAATTTGGAGGGTTAGAAGAAGCAGTCTTCCCCTTGATGCATAGTGCATGGAGGAGGACCAGACAGTCTCAGTATTTGCTGGAGATATGCACTTTTTTCTAACCTTGCATTTTTATGTCATCAACATGAGAATCTCCCAAGGTTTAAGAAAACCCTCACATAATTAAGCACAGTTTTTTAAACACTCAAGGCTATTGAAGTAACTTGAGCTTACTGAAGTAAGCAATTGTGGAAGACAGTTAACAAAGACAACCTGGAGGATGAATAAGAGCATTTGGCTTTTGGTTGTGTAAATGGTTATCAGCTGGATATTCACTGTGGCTGTTCACCACAGTGAAGGGCTGCTGAGAAGCTTAAATTTTAAAAGAGCATTGCTACTTGAAAAAGTAGATAAAAATATAATTCCTTTCTAAGGGTATACTGCAGACAACCGACATGTGAGTCTTGTACCGCTTGTATTGGTTGAAAATTGAAGGCAAATTGAAGAAAAACCAGGAGGGAGGGAGAGAAAAAAAAATGCATTGGCACTGATAGAAGAATGGACATTTTGCAGTTCTGCCATTAATGTCAAGGATGCAAGGTGGTGATGACTGATAAAAATCAAAGATGGAAATGTTGCTTACAGAAGCAGAACACAATTATGGCACCATGCTCTCCTTTGAGATAGCTAAACAGAATCTGGATTTTGAGGATAAAAAGGTCTTATGGGTTAGATTGAATTTACTATAACCATAAAAACCATTAGTGCTAGAGTTCAAAACAGAATTAATAAGTCATGGTGGCTTTTTTTGAGCTAACACTGATTCCTTAGGTAGCTCTGTAGTCTTCCGAGAGAGAAGCAGAATCTTCTCTTAGATGTCTGTATTTAACACTATAAAAAGCAGGGGATCTTCCCTTTCTCAGTTTTGCAGACTTCTACAGCCTGTGTCAGCAACTTTTCATTGCTTGGTTTTAAATATGAAAGGTCATTACAAAGGTCCCCACTGAACAGAGAAACAGGCTTAGATGCTGGAGCCTTCACAGCAAAGATACATTTGCTCTTAGAGACTACTACATGCATTTTCTGATTCTTTTTTTTTCCACCCCGAGCAACTAAAAGAAAGGAGGAACTCCATGAAAACACTGATGTATCACATTAAAATAATTACAGTAACCTTTACTTACATTGCATTAAAGATTGCTGTGATGTGCAATGATCCCTAGGATTGCTTGTCTGTACATCCATTTATCAGAGAGTTCTGTTTATCTGTTGTCAAAATGGCAAGTGGGGGACTAAGTGATTCAATTGCTCAGCTTATAAATTAAAGCTATCCCAGGAACAGAATCTACTTATATTACAGATTTGATCCTACTATCTTGCCTTGTGGTTAAAGTGAACATGATAGTTCCAGATTTCGGGGCAGCACTTCATCTGTATGCATCCCTCCCATACCAGCTAAAAAGGCAGTGCAAGGATGTAAGTGCACACATATAAGACAACAATGCTGCTCAATAATCTTCCCTAGACAAAACAGATCAAATCATCAAACAGAGTTTTCAAGAAGGGCAGTGGAAGTAAAATTCTGATCTTCAGATACAGCTTTTTCCTGTCCCTACACTTTAAAGACAACGTACGTAAAGTTGACGAGACCTTCAAAGAAAGCTGTCGGGCAGTGACTGACAACACAGAGTCACAGATCAATGGCAAGGTCCATGGATATATTGCAAACAGAGGACACAGAGAGAAAAGACAGAACATGATTAAATGAATAAACAATGCTTATCAAACTGATACTAATTTTCAACATACTATGGTTGGGGAACTTTTTAGTGGAAAACATCACCATAATACGTATTAAAACTTTTGTTATTCATCTTGCTGTGTACCGCCTAGCACCATTTTGTAGTTTAAAGTAACTTTCCAAATGACCAAGGACTGCACAACTAGAATGCAAGCAATCAGATCAGAGCAGAAATAACATTATTTAATGCAAATATGTTTAATCTGAAGGAATAAGAACAGGAAGAAAAATAGCTGTGATTCAATTAGTGTTTTGATGACCTGGTCACTTAGGTTTATAGCAGAAGGAGAATTAATTCCTAAATACACATGCATCGTCATGTTTTATCTAATGAATTGAAAGAGAATAGCTAACTGATTTTCATCCAAATCTTTAACCTTAGGTTTAGATCATAACCTTTATTCCTGCCTGGACAAAAACCCCCACTAATATCCAAGTGCAGAATCATCCATGGTAAGTCCTCCTGACTATGTTAGAAAGTGAGATAGGGAGAAGCAGTCAGAGAAAATGGGTCTGCCTTTTGCCAGTTCTTGTTTACCTTCATGGAGGTTTGCAAGCCCGTGACAACCATGGTTGGTATCTATCTTGAAGTTTATGCACATTACTCCCATCAAGTAAGAACGTGTATTTTTTCAGGTGGTGCTGAAATGTCTGTCAAGGATACAGATTCATTTATTTTCCCTTCTTTGCTTTAACTGGAAATCCATTTTAAGAAATGCCTTCTTCAGCATTTCTTCTGTGCTTTCAATGAAATTAGCTGGTTTCCATTAATCAAAATACAATCACAGAATCACAGCGCTAGAATGGCAATTCTAGGAAGTATGCTGATTCCATTCCCCTTCTCCAAGCTAGATCAGCTATCAATGTGTCATTATCTGCAAGACATTTACCTAACATGTTTCAGAACACTGTCAGAGACTCTATATCCTCTTTAAAATATCTCTCCCAATGCTTAAGTATCACTGCCATTAATAAGGCTAAAATTAATCTTCTTTGCTGCAATGTAAACATATTGCTCCTTGTTGTATCCACAATGGACAGAGGACAATTCCTCCACTTAGCAGTTAAATTTATGTATTTAAAAAGAGGATTTGTGGGTTGTTTGGGTGTTTTGTTGTTGTTTTGGTTTGTTTTCTCTCCACAGAGGAGGTGCTCCTCTCCTTCAGTCTATCTTCACAGATTATATTTTCTGCAACTTTGATCATATCTGTTACCTTTCTCTGGGTAATTTCCAGTTGATTCATAGTATTCTAGAAGCCTGGTACTCAAATCTGGACAATGTATTCCAGCCAAGGTCTTACTGGCACTGAGTAGAGCCGAAGGATTACTCATAGTTACCCATGCCAGTGCAACATTTGCCTTTTTTGCAACAGAATGACATTGTTGACTCATGTTCTATTTGTAACCCATTGTAATCCCCTGTCCTTTTTCTCTGGATTTATTACTGTCAGATTGTTTTCCATTCTGTTTTGTGTAGATGATTATTCTTAACTAAGTAAATAACTTTGCATCTGCCCAGACTGAACTAAGTAAATAACTTTGCATCTGCCCAGACTGAACTTTATCCTTTTTTTCAGATCATTTCTTTACTTTAAGGCAACTATGAATTTTATTGCTGTGCTACATTTAATAAGTGTGCTTATTTCAAGATCTATAATTTAATGAAAATGGTGAATAATACTGGACCCAAAAGAGATCACAGGGGAACCCTACTAAATTTATTCTTACAGCCTGACATTGAACAATTGACAGCTACTACCAGGTTGTGGTTTGCTAATTGGTTTTGTATCTACTTCATAATTACTTCTTTTAAACAGTATTTCTTTAACTTGTTTATAAGACAGTAATGTAAACCAATGTCAAAAGCCTTATTCAAGTCAACACATGGGATACTGCAAGCCTATCCCTAAGTCTCAAGGCCTGTAAACATCACAGACGAAAATTAGTTTAGTTTGACATCTGTACCAGCTTTATTCACCCCCTTGTCTTCTTGATGCTAACAAATATCTGCTTTAATATATTTTCCAGTACTTTTTTTTTTCAGGATTCAGATTCAGCCCACAGGAAATAATCTCAGATTTTATTCCTTTCTCTAACTTTAAAAAATATGCATGCTGTTTGTCCTTTTGCAGTCTTCTACAGTTTCATAAATTTTCAAAGATAACTTCTAGTATCTTTAAAATTATTTCAGCCAATTCACTTAAACCTTAGATCAATCCCAGCTGATTTGCAAACATCTAGTTTACTCAAGCCTGTTCTTTTCCTAAGCCAGAATCTTACACTTCAGCTGAAAATATTAATTACAATAGCCACCTGGTCACAGCTGACCTTTTAGGTGAAAGCCAAAGAAAAGCCAGGCAACAATGCTTTGGCCATCTCAGCAATGCCTTTATATGTGTCTCTCTCCACTGAGCAGTGAGCCATCATTTTTCTTCATTTTTCTTTTCCTTCTAATACACTTGTAAAAAATTGTTATTCTTAAGTCCTTGCCCAAATATCTCATATTTGGCTTTCTGAGTTTGGGGCTACTATTTGCGCTCCCTTAAGGGTTCAACCTAATTGCACTTTCTTCATGTAACTTCTTGCCGCTGCACTCACTATAAGCCCTTATCATTAACCAAGCCCTTGGCTTTTGGATAATTTCTATTTGTGCCCTTTACATTGAGGAAATGCCAATTAACCTAATATTCTTCCCCTCATTTCTACCTTACCAATTCTCCATTTACTGAAATCTGACTTTAAAATAACTTGTCTTTATTTTGATGATGTTCTCTTCCTAAAAATTGTATGTTATATCTTTTTATGGCCATAGTCACTCTGCCTTGTACTTTCATTCTCTACAGGAGTTCCTGTTTTTCAATTAGAATCAAATGACCATTAGTAATCACCTATTAACTCACAAGCATATAAACATGTTTAAATACTGTGTGAATTGCTCTTCTGACTGGCTAGTGATATAAAGCTTACTCTGATATGCAGTACCATCTACTGCTATGCTATCCAATATTTAAGTCAAATAATATTTCAGAGCTGGAGACTTTGCCCCTGATTGTTTTGGCCTAGTTAAATCAGAATGCAAACTGAAGCAGCTAGGTTGAATAATACACTGGGGTCTCTCTTACAGTAAATAAGGAAGAAAGCTTTGCAGGCATGTATTTTCCAAACACACTTCCATTTTTAAAGGTTTAGGTATGAAATGAACTCCTATACACCGAATTGAAGCAAAGGGAAGGAGATCCCTGCTCACGACATGATGTCAATGAGAGCAGGGTTGGGCCCTGTGATATTCCCAAAAATGTATTTACTTCAATGGGAGCTGGATGGGCATGGGGAGGCATGAATTTCCCTTTAGAAGTCATGTCTGCTTCATAGTCAATGAAGTAAGAGATATTAAAAGAAAGGCAGAACCATTATTGACAAAACTAACAAGTGCTCCCCAAGTGCTAATAAAATTCTAGACAAGCAACCTATCGATCATTGTCTCATTTCAAAGCACAGCAGCCATAATACAATCACAGACAGGGACCCCATCTCTGTCACTTCTGATGCCATATTTAATGACAAAATTGGTTGCTTACAAGCTTATAAGGAATTCAGTACTATGCTTCTAGCACACAGAGAGAACCATGTGCATCTGCTTGGCGGATATAAGCAGCCACGTGAGTGTGAAATGCATGTGATGGAAGATAGCATATTTCATGTGCTGCATCTCAGCTATTGTTTTCTGTTGATTCAGTTAGCGTGTTTTAAAATTGTACTGATTTACTGAAGATTTACAAACATAATTCATGTGCAGTTGTCCTATGAATAAGCCTCTAAAACTAATTCAACCACAGTCAAAAAATAAATTGCAAAATAAGTTATTCAATTGAAATCTGCCATCCGAGGCACAGTAATAGAAAACATTTATTATAAAACTAACATATATTTGTAGCTAGAGATATGTACGGTACTAAACAACTCTCTGAAAGGAATTTATTCAGGCTTTTCTCAAAGAACATCTTAACTGGGCTAACAGAAAATTACATGTTCAAAAATAATTGCAGGTTCTATGATTTTCATCCTGCATCACAGACTTCCTATTATCATCCTTTTTGTTTTGGAAAGCTTCTGAGTTTTAGGCAAACTTTATCCTGCAGGAGGCCATTTCTGGAGTCTGGATTTGCCAGTTAGACACTGGAAAGACACAGGTACAATTCAATACAGAAGGAGAGGAAGCATGAACACCAATACATCCATCTCTAGACATAAAGCTTTAAATTTGACAAATTCACTTCCATGGTGTTACTGGACTGTGAAAGTCATAGGCTATGCTATGCTGGAGGCTGCAATTCACTCAAAAGCAGTGTTTCCTCTTCAGAAGTGAGGGTATTTTGCCAGTTCAGACCTTCATTAGTGCTCAAGAGGAATTATTTTAAATGATACAGAATTCATGTCTGTAATAATGATAGTTGAGTCTACATGAGCATGTCTGATATTAGAGTCAATCATTGATAGGTCCAATTCAGGCAGATGAAGACTTTCACAGAGTACAGTGGAAGAGGGCTTTTGGAATTTTTTTTATTAACTTTTTTCCCTCCCAGGGCAGATAATGAACACCATGAGAAGTAACATCCTTGCCCAGACTTCTCAGTTACTGGGGAAGATGACGGGGAAGAAGGACAGTGAAAATAAAGACAAAGTCTGGAAGACAAGTGGGAAAGTTCAGACTGTTTCTAATCAGGAGCTGCTTTTCCTGAGAACTCCAGCAGCTTGGAACGCTTGGGATTTGTATCACCAGCGATGTGTAAATTCTGTTTCTAGCCAGTCCGTTTGCCTCAGTGCAGGAGGCAGGGTCAGGATAGGAGACTCAGGCCAGCTCAGTCCACTGCAACCATCTGCCAGTGTCACAATCAA
>NW_010543930.1:5636-16599 GCF_000687285.1 Phaethon lepturus | reverse complement strand
AAGAGTGAGACTTGCACCTAGTTGAACTGACAGTTCCACAGTTCAGTGGATGGTTTTAGGCATAGATTTGGGGAAAAGTTCAGCAAAACAGAACCAAGTTTCCCCCCCACCCTTACAGTGTCCTTCTATAGCTTTGTTGTTAATAATAATGGCAGCTCAATGGTCCAAACATTTTTGGATTCAGAGCTTATGTATCTGTAAGACAAAGTGCACCCCATTACTTCCACAGTTCCTATGTTCTGTGTAATGATGCTTTAAAAAAGCCATATGGCAAGAAAATTGGACACCATTCCAAACTGTTTCCAGCCACTTTAAACCTAACAAAATGTACTCTTTATTTGTGCATCTTATCATAAAAATTAGTAACATCTATTTGTCTGTAGAAGAATTTACTACAGCTGTTGAGAGGTGGCTTTTAGAAGAAATCTGATACAAAAATGTTTTTATTTAGCAGTTTTCACTTATAATAATACATAAAGTCTTAATGAGTTGATTTTCTGGCAAGTCTCAATAAGTGCAGAATATCAGACACATTTAATTACCATGCCAAAGTCTCTGACTTGAGAACATTACGCTAAACTTTTTCCCCCGATTCCCTCTTTTCTTTCTCCAATATAGATGGAGAAGACTAGGAAAGTATGTCAAGTTAACTGTCAAGCTCCATAAGAATTCTCAAATGACCTTGTGAGAAAAAAAAAAACCCAAAACCCTTTGATTCATATTTTAAAATCCTGACTAACCTGCTCCTTCCACTCTTCTGCTTTCTGGCTTCTGCAACTCTGAGAATTCAGTTCAATATTAATGACTAGCAATCATTTTCAGGCTATATGCTCTCCTGCTTTCTGCAGTCCGAATGCCTTGTTAGTTTGGCTCAGTCGGCAAGATGCTCACCTTTGTATTGGTTTCTCCTGGGTTCAAGATGAATAAAAAGCTGGGCTGCTAGCTTTGCTTAAAATAAATTTTGATCACTCAAGTACCCTCTGAGATGCAGCTGAAGCATTCAGGTTGACTTCCCTTGAAAAGTCATGTTATGCAAAGAAGCCTTGTGTGACTCGAGGGGTTGTTTCATTGAAAGTCATGTCTGCTTTATTAGAAAACAAGGTATTTCGTTTTGTGAGACATACATGCAGATATTTCTCTCTGCATTGTGCACGGAAAGCAGACAGCTTCGTTCCACTGCTATTGTTTTTAAATGTGTAATTAAATAATTAAATCTGCTGACTAAAGCTAGCTTTTTTTAGAAAGGAATATAGAGTTGGTTGGACCCAAAAGACTCTTCTTTAAACGATGCAAATGAAGTACAAGCCTAGAAGCAGAACTCTGCTGATTTTCAAGACCTCTGACTACTGTTGCTTTTTTAAAGCTGTTACACACTGAATCCTCCCGTTGCCTTTGCGAGATCACTTCTGGCAGGTACTAGCCACCTTCAGTTATTTCTAAGCCCTGCCCTCCCAGCTCCTTCATGGTGATTCTACAGTCTGGTTTCCACATAAAGACTTAACTATTAGAATATTCAAACACGATTTTAGATTTAGAATTAAGAAATAGATTTTAAACATTAAAAACCTGTAAATCTGTCCCAAAGAGTGGGTATTCACAGAAGTTAGCTTTAGCTTAGTGATGCAAGACTCAGATTTCCCATACAACCCAGGGAGCGAGGCAGTCGTCTGCTTTCATTCACCCACTGGAGATGTTTTTTCTCTTCAATTTTTTTTTTTTTTGGAAGAAGTTTCTTCTTCCTTCAAGTAGGAAGAAGTTTGGTGTTTTGAGGTTAAAATTTGCCTTTGGGATATCTCTCAAAATAACAATGGTGTGGTGAGAACAGAGATGCTACTGAATTCACAGGAGCAAGCTAAGGCTCCTTACTGCAGGATCTGCACAGGCTCTCTGGATACATGAACCCCAAAGGATACAACATAAATGGTTTTCTATCTCCAAAATCATACAAGAGCATAGGGGGCATTTAAACACCCCAAAGCCAAAAGGAACAACATGGAAAAAAAAGTCAGGGCAGGGAAGATGGAAAAGTAAAGACTAAAGACAAAATAAAATATTTCTTGCAGCTTGCACCACATAAAAGATCTAGGACAAATTCTTCTGACTACTCTATTTTCTCTGTGTGGAAAATAACAGAAATTAAACCTGTGGTGGAAAACCCCTGGACAAGAGAAACCATTCCTCTCTATATACACAGATATTGTATATATACATTTACACACATATATAGCTATGTGCATATATAAACTGAGCATTTGTCTTGTCAGCATCTGATTCTCAAGGCCCAAAACAGCAACATGATGTGATTTCTCTTATTTTCATTTTTTGGGTGACAACAACATCAGGGTCAGTGGCTAAAGACTCACATGCTCCATATATATGTAACTAAACTAAGCAACAGTTTTCTAAGGTAGTTTTTTTTGTGTGAGAAAGCTCTTTGAACAAGCATGAGTGGCTATTTTAATATTCTAGTCAGGGTGAATTTTACCACAGCCAAGAGTAGTGACCTCTTCGTCAAAAGGAATGACCTATTGGCCAAATAAAATCCATTTCTAAGATTTAAATGAGACAAAAGCAGTGCACAGATCTCTGTGCAAGGCAGAGTATCATGCCCAGACTGCAATGCCTAGTCCGCATGCTGCTTTCTGACAACAGACTATCCATAGTCTAGGAGAAATTTTACACTGAAAGAGAAATGACCCTTTTCTTTGTAAAGAGACAGGAATCTTTAACAGATGTATGACTGTTTGTATTGCTTCAAGGTATCCATGTGTGATTTTTAGATTCTCTAAAACGATTTGTGTTTTTGCCCAGAGTCAGACATCTCAGTAATACAATGAACAAGACAGTTTTAAAGCATATCAGTCCAAAATCTTTTTGCAATATTTTGCCAGGATTTATGTTTTTATTTTTCCTCTTGGGAAGACAGGGGGTCACAAGGCCTCTGAAAGCGGTAGGAGCATAAGTTCAATTTGAAGTCAATAGGATTTGTAATACTAAATCCCAAAAATGCCTTTGAAAATCTCTCTGTGGATATATGCCTTGACAAAAACATCATCTTTCCCTTTCCTTTGACACTGAAGTTCCATTTCCATAAAAACAGAGAATCTATGCTCTTCACCGCTAAGATGTATAAGCCCCCAATGATATTACTGGGAACTACCTACAGACAATACAAGGAACATATTTGGCAATGAAATATAGAAATAGATGGAAAGTGAAATTTATAAAAACACCTTCAGAGTCTTCCAGTGGGTATTTTCTTCCTAAATACTTTAGCAATTTTGGAGATTCAAATATCTGATCAGCAAAGCTGCTCCCTTTTATGTATCCTGTTTTTAAAATAAATAACTGCCAAAGCTCAGACTGAAAGCAAATAAAGAAAGCATTGTGGTTTCATCTCCTCCACTGGCCTGTCATTTATCTAGTTACCCCTTTG
This sequence comes from Phaethon lepturus, assembly GCF_000687285.1. Classification (NCBI taxonomy): domain Eukaryota; kingdom Metazoa; phylum Chordata; class Aves; order Phaethontiformes; family Phaethontidae; genus Phaethon; species Phaethon lepturus. Next base: position 13,163 of record NW_010543930.1, on the reverse strand, counting down.
TTTATGCCTTTCCTTCTCTTTCTTAACTGATTCCACTCTTTCTTCTCATTTGTGGTATGATTCACCAGTATAATTTAATAATATTTGATTTCTAGAGGCATAAAAATGTTTTTCTGTAACATGACTTGCCTTTTTTGTTTTAAGCAATTAAAGTAGTAACTCACAACTATCGTGCACCTCCTGAAATTATGCAACTTCGATATTATCTACTATTCTTTAACCATTAGCCACTGGTTACATCCCAGTGACACCACAGATAAGTCATGCTTGGAGAAGGCCATGTAATTTCCAATTTCTTTCTTCCCTCTGTGTACCACATCGTGACTGTTTCACCATGAACTCTTTTTTTTTTTTGCCTGCTTAATAATTTGCCTAAGCAATTTGCTTGCCAGAATACCTTTTCTGAAAGTAAGATCAAAATAGCCACTTCACATTCTGAAGGGTAATAAAAGTCTCACACTCTACTTCAATGCCACTTACCTTTGAACACAAGATCAAAAAAGAGAGGAGGATTATGTAATGGATCTATACAACAAATTTATTTTTACTGTAGTTATGGTGTATATGATCATTCCTGTCTAAGTGACTTTAGGAAAACACCTTTTAAATCCCTACAAATTTCAGAGCAGAAGTAGATTGAAACTTACAGAATATCATTTTGGATAAAATTCTAGGACACTAGCATTCTGCAACTTAAGAGGCATGATGTGGAATAACGAACCAAAGCTAATCAAAGAAATCCAGGATCCTAAAAATGCCTTAAGCATGGAAAAAGGCTACCATCTACCTGTGATTTTACAGCTGTAATAGCCTTGCCTCATATGTGTTCTCACGCAGGAGTTATATGACTTTCACTGAACATTACAAACAGGAAAAACGAGCAACTGTCAAGGGCAAAGAGAGAAGCTAACTGACCTGCGCTTTATATTGTGTATTGTTATCCCCCATAAATCAAACAGCTGATAACTGGTTCTACCAAATCAAAAGAAGCTGTGCAAAATGTAATTTTTAACATTTTTCCTGAAAAGAACACATTCTAGAAAGCTTTAAGAAATAATGAAATAAGACCCAATTGGTACCTTATTACACTTTCTGAGGGTGCTCCGGTATGGAGTGTTATAGAATCTTACTGTCAGAGTGACAAATATAACAAATAGCAAAGTTAAAATACAATATTCTGATTTGAAGGACAAAGTTATGGCATGCTATCAGCTTCCACTACTTTTGTATCTGTCTTTCAGCGGATGGGCTACTGAGATTTCTTTGCATAGAGTGTTTTTTACTGATGAGACATTAACTATTAAATACAACCCACCACACCCCACACCTAGCAACGTCAGGGCTACTAGTGTTTCCAGCTATGTTCATCTATGGTATTCAGAGTGAATGTCTCTTATCATGCCATCTGAAAAGTTTGTTGCTAGCTATGAACACCAAGCAGAGAATGCTTGATGTGCAGTTGCTATCTGAGATCTCTTTTAAGTTGTCAATTTGAAGTTCTTTTTCCTGGCATGGCTGTTGATTCCAGTGCTACCCTGGACACAGCAATTAGAATATTTTTTATTGTGTATTTTAATGTGGCTGGCCTGGAAATTGTTGAAGCACTGCCGTAACTTAACTCACCAAGACAACATGCAAAATGTCATTTACAGAATCTGTATCTGAATCAGCAGCATATACACCACACACGTTTCTTTTGAAAACCAACCCTGAAATTCATACATTACAACTGGCTTCAAAGAATTTACCCCTTAAGTTTTAGGAAATGCAGTAATTACACTTATGACATTCATTTAGGAAAACTTTTAACATGAAGGAAAACATACATGAAGATACCAGTTTTAAATTGCATGTTAGGCTGAGATTCATGGTTACAAAGAACCCTTCTAAGCACAAATATTATCACTGAATATAAACTGGAATGGATGAGGATTAAAAAATGTGGCTGAAAAATACAGAGATGAGTCAAACCCTTATACATAAACCACCTCAAGCTGTGACTAAATTGGGAATGAGATGTAAGTATGAATACAGCTCTTCAGTAATGCATGGGACAGATGGAGGAAGAAAGGCATAAAGTATATGGAGATACCACAAAACAGCAGAAGACAACCATAAAATGTGTACTAACTTTACCTTGATCAAAAGGCTTGTTTGGATTCCAGTTTCTGAAATAATCATCCTAAATGAGGAGGAAAAAAAAGGAAAATCAGGAAAAATATAACCAGTCTTTTCAGTACAACTTTATATAATTAAACAAATGAATCAACTCATCTTTTGGTCCTAACTTATTTAGCCCAAATCAGGGAAGACTATCAACAGGTTGTGTCCTAAAGAATAGTGAATGCAGGTTAGAAATTAAAGAATAAAAAATCCCTTGGATTCAGCACCTTGAATTTTTCTTCTGAATAGTTTTTCAAAGTATGCCCATTATTAAATATTTTCTGATAACTCTATTATTTTGTATCAGTCTACAACTTCTGATAACAAAGATAAAAGCATATTGTTCCAATAACGTAGCATGATCCATGCTACCCTGGTGTGGTGAAAGGTCAGCAAAGTAAATCCAATAATACCTACATTCATTTGGACACATATAAATCACACCATTGTGAATGTACAGAAATACAGCAATAATATCGTAAGCGTTATACTTAAAGTACAATAACATCCAGGAGCACTTGCAGTGAATACTTTTGTCACTGTTCCCCCTATTAAATTTTTAAAATCTTCTTAAATCTGGTGTAAAGATATCATTCTGTGAGTCTTGTGGTTCTATTTTACATAATTCTGATTGGAATTTAAAATGGAAAAGGTAGGAACTGTCAAAGTGCCTGGCCAAATAATTATTCTGTTGCAAACGAGTTTCTCTGCAGAAAGAATGAAAAACTCTTCTGTGTGTTGGATCATCCTGTATTCTATATAGTTAGCAAATATTTACCTGAAGGCAAAGTTTCCCCCGCTTCAGAGTGCCATCAACCCTAGTCCTGAAGAACTGGGATTCAAGCCCAGCTATATTAAGTTTCAGCATATTCTGTATATCTCACTTGCGTCCTCTTTGAGAGGACGCAATAACAACAGATTCATGTATTTGAAGTGAGGAGGCATGGAAGATTTCTATAACACTAGATATTTTTCTGCATATTAATCTTAATTTCCTTTTTAATATATCCAGTATTCTATATTAATTTCTTGAGGGCTGCCACCGAACAGATATCGTTATCAAGCTGTCCAGAATGACACCTCGATTTCTTTTTCCTGCCAGGAGGGTAACTGAAAACCCATCAGTGTAAGACACCTAAATTATTTCTTCCATAGGGCTTTGTCTACCATCAGTCTCCAGCACACTGAATTTCACATGCTCTCATGCTGTCCAGTCACCCTAATCTGGAATATTTTGGAGACTTGGAAGCCAGCATATCTTACTTTCTGGGTTCAGAACAGACCATGGGGTTGTTACAGGAGGAGTGGGGACCCTCCAGGCCCCACTGAACACCAGGAGATGCACCTCACTGCAGCACATTCCTTTCTGAACGCTATGGCCAGCACAAAAAGCAGACAATACTCGCACTTACACCATGGAGAACTGTGGACCGCTATCCTGCTCTGCTCTGCCTGCTCTGGGTATGGGCAAGGATGGTCAAATGCTCCCTGTAATGAAGGGGGCTGGATGTAATTCTGCATTACTACCAGGAGGAAATGTATCTTCTTTCACCAAGTACATTCACGCTTGGTGTCTATACTGACTTTATGGACAGTGACTATGTTCCACAACAACAACGGAGATTATTATTCATAGGTTATTTCAGATAAATCAATAATATCTATACTTTTTCTTCAGAAGTAAGGGGTTTGGCACCAGAAATCGAATCACAGACTTGCTTTTGAATTCCACAGCTGTGTTAATACAAAAAAACTCTCATGGTTATACAATGCTTTGTAATTGATTATGATGTGCTGCTAAACTCACCAAGCATTAATCACTTTTCAGAATGTGCTGGGTTTTAAGCTTTTGGAGCAGAATTTTTTTTTTTTCCAGCAGCAAAATATTCTTTTTTTGCCTGCTTACATTTTTTCCTAGGTGTTGCTTTGCTGCTGGGTTTTCAGCATCAGAAACTGTTAAATAATTCAAATCCCAAGAAAGATCTCTTATGCTGTCGGCATATGGAACCAGTTTTGAAATAAGAATTGGAAAGGGGGTTTATCTCAGTTTCAGTGTCAAAGGAATATTTTACAGAAAATGTACCTTCCTCACAAATAAACCTACAAAACACCCATCTCTTCTGCAAACCTATTCTTTCTCCTTTTCTCCTTTATGCAGACCTGTTTAGTATTCCTTTTTGAAAATTGAAACTATATTTATTTTGGAATATGCCTGAAACTACAGTATGATAACATAGGAAAACACACAAGAAAAAATATGGAAAACTCCCTAAAAAACAGAATAGAGAAAACCTTTGAGATTTTTAATATATAAGTCTCATTATTATTTATAGGAGTAAAAAATGACTATACATACATTAGAGCAATACGATCAATAGCAGTTTGAAATAACTTACGCCAGTTGGACAACAGAAAATACAGCACTAGAGTTTGACTTCAGCATTGATACCAGCAACAACTGTACCTGAATGGTTGTGGCACTGTGAAGGTGAAATTCACCCTGTAGATACGGCTGAGCAGAAAATCTATGTCTAATTTAAATACCACCTAAAGCTCTGACTTGAAATATGGACAGGGCTTTGTGCTAGTACTCTGCAAGGTGCTGAAATTTATACATTAATCTGAAATGACTTTTGTTAGGAGAAGGAACTCTTAACATCTCTGAATGGATACCATCATTTCACGGTAGCTTCCTCCAGCAGAAAAACGGTGTGCTGATATAGCAGTATACAGCGCCTAAACAAGACACTGATTTCCATGTGTATATCATTCAATATATGTATATAAAAATACAATCAGCTTGATTAAAGAGATTTAACATTCCCATTCAATAAAACACCTTCCTGACAAAAACGACTGCACGGAAATCTATGCGTTTCTGAGCTTTCTACTAGGACAGACACTAATAGGCTTAAAATACCTTATGCCTGCTGTAACATATGAAACTATTATGTCAACATAAACATGTTAATATATCGATATTAAAACATTAATAATTAACATGTATCAATACATTTTGATCATAACAATATTAACCATAAGATCATAAGAGTTTAAAGTGTAATATGAACTATGATATGTTATAAGTATTTTTATTCACTCTTTGGATATTTGCAAGGTGAAAGTGAAAAACCTACCTCAACTTCCTGAATACGTAAGCGTTACAAATGAGAAAAGAAAAAAGAATGAAATAAACCAATATAAAAATGTTAACATTCATCAGTTTTCTCCTCAGCGGCCTTTTAAATATGAAATCACTTATTTCAGATGACCTTCACCACCAAACGAAATAATTTTCTCTCTTCTGACCTTTCCACCTTTGCTGTCCTGGCCCAGTTTTTGTCTGCTGCACTATTAGCCAAATACCATTCTATCAGCTCGTTTCTCTTTCATAGAGCACCAAAAAACCGACTTTCATTTCCTTTTGGCTGACAAAAACACCAGAAAGTGTTTTCCCACATACTCATCTTGATATGAGAGAATTTTTTTTTTTTTCCTAGCTGACGTTAAAGACTATTTATTTCATGGACGCTGAAGGGAAGGCAAAACCAGGCATAGAACCACTTCAATACAACAGGTGACAGCAACTGAGAAATATTTTTGATAAATATTTAAAAATATCTTTCTCCTTGCATAGAATTCACACTTAGAAGGTTTTGCCTATTGTTCAGTGGCTGCACGTGACTAACTCCATCTTTTAATTAACCTAAAATAATGCGTGAAAAGAGAATTTATACTATAAACCAAGACTCTATCTGACTTCCTTTGCTCAACCCAGTGTTATATAAATGTGAGGTGTTGGCCTGGCCTCTGCACACAGACAGGAATAAACATGAACCCCAGGCTCCAGAAGTTGCCTGTCCCTCTCACAGAGCACAAACACACTGAAGGCAATGGTACAGACCTTTACCACAAGTCCTGTGACTCCAGGTCCCTGACGGACTCAGGGTCTCACATCACAGGTAACTATTCAGCTTCCACTTCCAGGAAAAGAAATCTGAATCCTATCAAACTGGCCCCAACCCAGTTCTTGAGGAAATCCTGAGTACTGTTCTGTTCTCACCGGGTGCAGAATGAGACCTTGGACAAGACTCCTTTCTGCCGCCTTATAAAGTCTATTGCCTGCCTAGGCTAGACATGCACCTGCAATAGCAAGACAGATAACCTGAGACAGTCCCTCAGACAGAGAACAGCTCACTTTTGACACCCCTTGACCTAACTCAATTGCAAGACTTGGGACAGGAGCTGTCTTTTCAGTTCTGTGCCTGTTCATCACTTAGCATCATGGAATCCTACTTCACGTTTTTACCCTCAGGAAATTTAACTGACATATTAGTTATAATCATAACAAATGAAAATATTTTAGAAAAGCAAATATAAATTGCTAGACTTAGGCCTCAGTTCTTTATTGCATTTTTATTATTTTGATTTGAACAATCAAGAGATGAGATGAAACACTTTTTGAAGGGATTTAAATCCATTTTGCCATATCACGCATAATAAATTATTGTTTCTTAACAAAGGCAAAATATTCTTCTATCATTCAATACCTAGGTGTCAAATCCAGCCAACTTAGATTGATATGCCTCAACAAAGTCAATCAAGGGAATAATCATATGTTAAACTAAGTATGCAAATAGCATAATAAAACAGTGCTAATTTAAAAGTTCACAAAAGCTTTCTTACTTTCTTACAGGCAGAACTATCAAAAATCTCATTCATCACAACCCATAGTTTCATCTGAATTCATAGATTGCATTCTGATTTGCAAAAATTGAACCTTGAACTACACCTGGGTCTGACACAATTTCCCACCAGTCATATCAGAAAAGTTAGCAAATAGAAATTGACCCTAAGACCAGTTCATTAATATGTGACTGCCCTTCTCTCTTATTACCCTCCATGTCACTACAATAACAACACAGTTAAAATCCTGAAATTAATAGTAAAAACAAACAGATTTATCCTCTTTTCCCCTACCAACTAAGAAAGTAAACAACAGCTGCTTCCTCTCCTGAAGTTTAAGTATTTAAGCTATTCCCACCAAACCTACTCTATTGTAACTTTTTGGTTTAGTTATTACCTAAGCCTGGATATTTTGGAAGAGTTAACAAAGTATGGTTAATTTAACACACATGCACTCTCTATATTTACCTTATTTACTTGTCAAAAAGAAGCTCTTGCAAGATGCTCTTGTTTATAAATAGAGCCAAACATTAGCTGTGTTATGCACCAAACATGGGTGCATAAATATTTATATTTTGTTGCATTAATTGAGCTTGTAAGTACTTGTATGAATCAAGCAGAAATGAGATGCTGACTGAAAAAGCTCCACAGAAACCCCCCCTTATTTCACACCCTTCA
>NW_010543930.1:982-5605 GCF_000687285.1 Phaethon lepturus | reverse complement strand
TTCAGTTTCCTCCCTCCTTCCCAAGGCCTGGGAAGATCCCACTGACCTGGATGGGCACAGAGGGTACACGGCCATCACAAACCCCGTCACAGAGCCTTCCGGAGGAAACCCAGGGAGAAAAGGCATAACCCCAAGGACTGTCAGGTAACCTGTCAGAGGTAATCTTCATTGCCCCTCCCCAGCTCCTCCCAGCCAACGAGAGCTTAAATTTCTACGTACTTCCAGGAGGAATGTTTATTAACACTGGTCTGCAGCCTGCTTAGTACTTTCCTCTTCCATCCTCAATCTATGATTAAACCTTTTACCCTCATAAAGATCAGCTGGGAAAGTGGTAATTACCAGCTCACTGCTTTTTTAAAATTAGCTCCAGAAAGATGCAGCTGCATTTTCTACCCCTCTACCTTGCAGTACAGAAGATCATCCCAACACCAAGCAGTGTGAAAGCACCAGCTGCTGCTTGCTACAGTCAGTCTAGCCAATATCATAGGCCCAAAGCCTATTGCCTGTTTTAAGCATATAGTTTGTGTCAGCAAATTACACTTTATTTATTTATTTAAGAGGAAGAGAAAATATTTTACCCACCATGTACTTCAGTGAATAAAGATTTTCCAACGGTAGCTAGTGCCCAGAGTCTGCATTAGTGTCAAGAGCTGACTCCAGACTACTAAGCGCATTAAGACACCTCTAACCACCTCTGAGCTTGCGTTCTCTCTCTCCTGGGAACCAAAGACTACACACCCAAACAGGAGGCTTTTGCCTAGTGAATTAGTAGTGCTTGTGCTGTGGATATTTCATTTTAAATTTGGAAGGGGAAACATTTGAAAAATTTAGTAATAAATTTCCCCGAAAGGCCAGGAATGTAGGGGTTTACTGAAGGAGCTACCAATATTAAGTACTGAATCTGAAAGAACCCCCTCCAAACTGAAGTAGCACCACAGGTAATGAAAGGCCTGAGGGTATCAGGATCTGTCTACAATACTGTAGGTGAGTCATCAATGAAAATATAATGAAATGCTTTAGCCTAGAATTAAATGGTATAAAGGATTCACATTGAACTTGTATATAATGCTAAATATATTAATACCTGTTTATTAATCATATCACAGAATCATAGAATAGTTTGGGTTGGAAGGGAGCTTTAAAGGCCATCTAGTCCAACCCCCCTGCAGTGAGCAGGGACATCTCCAACTAGAGCAGGGTGCTCAGAGCCCCGTCCAGCCTGAGCTGGGATGTTCCCAGGGATGGGGCATCCACCACCTCTCTGGGCAACTTGGGCCAGGGTTTCACCACCCTCAGTGTGAAACATTTCTTCCTTATAAGGAAGTCAAAACACATGTAGTCAAATACAGTCAAAATCTGCCCTCTTTTAGTTTAAAACCATTACTCCTTGTCCTATCGCTACAGGCCCTGCTAAAAAGTCTGTCCCCATTGTTTTTTATAGGCCCCCTTTAAGTCCTGGCAGGCTGCAATAAGGTGTCCCCGGAGCCTTCTCTTCTCCAGGCTGAACAACCCCAACTTTCTCAGCCTGTCCTCACAGGAGATGTGTTCCAGTTCCATTAATAACAGTATAAAATACAGAAATACATATCCAAATACCTCCTCAGATATGTATGGCACAGAAAGGATCCTTGACCATGTGTTACAATCTCAGATGTCCCATAAGACTCAAATTCTCAGCACATGTTCTTTTTATTCAGCTACCACCAAAAAAACTACTTCTGCTTAATGTGGGCCAGAATGTTACTTTTTTCTTATTTTCATAAATGAAAAGTTGTTTTTTTTTTTAGTTGGTTGGGGTTTTTTGTGCTATATCAGGAAACAAGATTTGCTACTTCTGTTTAACTGGAAGACTTTTCCAGAAGTTTCCATAGGCAATACTAAGAAAGTGGTAGGCAAAACTTTCATCATAGGCTTTCTTTACCCATAGTCACAATGATTCACTGGGGTGGCAAAAATTTCAGAAACTAAATTAAAAAATTTGAAAAAAAATACTCAAAAATAAGTTACCACTGAGCCCATGTCTGCCAGAGTAAGAATCCTCATTCTTTAGAACTCAATCATATGGCCTTTTACACAGAAATCTTCCAGCTGCTCTACTGCTTTTTTGGGTTTTTTTGTTTTGTTTTGTTCTGTTGTGGTTTTTGGTAAAAAGAGACATATAGTAAGAATTAAACACATTTCTTAAAATATCCCAAACCACTCTGTTTATCCATAAGAATGAAGCCAGAGGATATGTCTACAATATTGAGGGCAAACAGATGCTCATATACTCTGCTCGTGCTTCAAGCAGGATGAACGAGAGCCAGCTGTGAGCCAGAAGCTGTCTAGCTGCTTTAGCACAGCCCTGTGCCAGCACGCACAGCTGATATATTTGGGTGGCTGGAACAATCACACAACTGTCTATGCTAGCTTGTGCTGAAATACCTAAAACTGAAAAAAAAAGCCTTGGTTTGATTATTGCTGGCCCTTTCAGCAGACTAACTACAAATACATTATCACTTCTATCTGAACTTTTCCTCTCATTAGCATGTGCTAAAAAGTCCAAAAATAATTCTTTGTAACTTTACTTTCATCAAGTTTTTCACACTTTACTATGTCCCACCAGCCACACCAGGTTCTGTTGCAAGCTGTAAAGCTCTCACAAGCCCTGCAAGGTAAAACTTTTTTCATCCTGAGTATGCCCTGTGAGCGCCCTTGAGATGAACCTCTCCATAATCTTCCCTGGTACTGAGGTCAGGCTGACAGGCCTGTAGTTCCCAGGATCTTCCTTCTGGCCCTTCTTGTAGATGGACATCACATTGGCAAGCCTCCAGTTGTCTGGGACCTCCCCTGTTAACCAGGACTGCTGATAAATGATGGAGAGTGGCTTGGCAAACTCTTCTGCCAGCTCCTTCTGTACTCTTGTGTGGATCCCATCAGGCCCTCTAGACTTGTAGGTGTCTAGGTGGCTTAACAGGTCCTTAACTGCTTCCTCCTGGATTATGGGGAGTTTATTCTGCTCTCCATCCCTGTCTTCCAGCTCAGGGAGCTGAATACCCTGAGGATATTTAGTCTGGCTATTAAAGACTGAGGCAAAGAACGCATTAACTACCTTAAACGTTTCCTCATCCTTGGTGACAATGTTCCCCCCCACATCTGGTGAGGGATGGAGATTCTCCTTGGCTCTCTTTCTGTTGTTAATATATTTGTAAAAACTTTTGTTGTCCCTTATGATCGTGGCCAGATTGAGTTCTAGCTGGGCTTTTGCATTTCTAATTTTGCCTCTGTGTGACCTAATGAGATCCTTTTACTCTTCTTGAGTTGCCTTCCCCTTCTTCCAAAGGTGATAAACTCTCCTTTTCTTCCTGAGTCCCAGCAAAATCTCCCTGTTCAGCCAGGCCAGTCATCTTCCCCGCTAGCTTGTCTTATGGCACATGGGGACCGCCTGCTCCTGCGCCCTTAAGGTTTCCTCCTTGAAGAATGTCCAGCCTTCTTGGACCCTTTTGCCCTTCAGGATTGTCCCCCACGGGTATCTCTCGACCAGTGACCTGAACAGGCCGAAGTCCATGGTAGTGGTCTTGCTGACCCCCCTCCTGACTTCACCAAAAATTAAGAATTCTATCATTTCATGGTCGCTAAGCCCCAGACGACCTCTGACCACCACATCTCCCACCAGTCCTTCTCTGTTCATAAATAGCAGGTCACACGGGGCACCTCCCCTAGTAGGCTCACTTACCAGCTGTGTCAGGAAGTTACCCTCCACACACTCCAGGAACCTCTTTCCTCTCTGTTGTATTATACTTCCAGCAAATGTCCGTTAAGTTCAAGTCCCCTACAAGAACAAGGGCTAGCGATTGTGAGACTTCTGCCAGTTGCTTGTAGAATTCTTCATCTGCCTCTTCATCGTGGCTGGGTGGTCTATAACGGACTCCTGGGAGTATATCTGCCTTTTTTGCTTTTCCCCGCATCCTTACCCATAAGCACTCAACCTGGTCATCACAATCGTTGATTTCTATATAATCAAAACACTCCCTAACATACAGAGTCATCCCACCGCCTCTCCTTCCATGCCTATCCCTTCTGAAGAGCTTATAGCCATCTATTGCAGCACTCCAGTCATGACAGCCATCCCACCACACTTCTGTGATGGCGACTAAGTCATAGCTGTCCCGCTGCACAATGGCTTCCAGCTCCTCCTGTTTGCTGCCCATGCTACGTGCATTGGTGTAGAGGCACTTGAGCTGGGCTATCGATTTCTCCCCCAACATTGGCATGCCATCCCTAGGCTCATCTCTAGTGAGTCTGTTTTTATCCCCTTCCCCCTTCGAATCTAGTTTAAAGCCCTCTCAATGAGGCTTGCCAACTCATAAGCAAGAATCATTTTCCCCTTCTGAGGTAGTTGAACTCCACCTGATGCCAGCAGGCCCGGTGCAGTGTAAACCACCCCGTGGTGAAAAAAAAACAAAATTCTGCCAACAGCACCAGCCTCTGAACCACGTGTTAAACAGGTGCATTTTCCTGTTCCTTTCAGCATTCCTTCCTGCCACTGAAGGGATTGATGAATACACTACCTGTGCTCCCGCTCCATCAACCAGTCGCCCCAGCACTCTGACATCCCTTTTAATTGCTTTTAGACTTCTTTGC
>NW_010543930.1:588-865 GCF_000687285.1 Phaethon lepturus | reverse complement strand
TCTCTCCCCTGGGCCCAGGGAGGCAGCAGCCTTCCCTGTGGGTTGGGTCCGGTTGGCACATTGGGCCCTCTGTTCCCCTCAGAAGGGAGTCACCTATGACACGTACCCTCCTTTTCCTCTTAACAGAGGACATCTTGATGCGTGGGGCTGGCTGACTCATCCTTGGCAACCCCCTGGAGGGACTTTCATCAAGGTCCTCATGTTCCTGGCCCTCAAGTTCCAGAGCTCCATGTCTGTTGTGTGAGGGCAGCTGGGACAGTAAGGGAGGCTGGGAGGG
>NW_010543930.1:0-204 GCF_000687285.1 Phaethon lepturus | reverse complement strand
TGCCCAGAGCTCCATTTCTGTTGTGGGAGGGCAGCTGGGACAGTAAGGGAGGCTGGGGGGGGATTCGCCCGCCACCCCGAGCAGGGACCTACTTCCATTGCCCCTCGTCTCTCAGGGCCTCTCCTCCAGCCCAGCAGCAAGAAGGCAGGGGATCCTCTGATGCTGGTTGGGCGTCCACCGGCTGCCTCTGCCTCAGGGACGGCC
>NW_010543929.1:100675-112578 GCF_000687285.1 Phaethon lepturus | reverse complement strand
AGTTGCCTGGCAGAAAGGGACCTGGGGGTGCTGGTTGACAGCCGGCTGAATATGAGCCGGCAGTGTGCCCAGGTGGCCAAGAAGGCCAACAGCATCCTGGCCTGTATCAGGGATAGTGTGCCCAGCAGGAGTAGGGAAGTGATTGTGCCCCTGTACTCGACACTGGTGAAGCTGCACCTTGAATCCTGTGTTCAGTTTTGGGCCCCTCACTACAAGAAGGATGTTGAGGTGCTCAAGCGTGTCCAAAGAAGGGCAGCGAAGCTGGTGAAGGGTCTGGAGCAGTCTTATGGGAAGTGGCTGAGGGAACTGTGGCATTGTTCAGTCAGGAGAAGAGGAGGCTGAGGGGAGACCTGATTGCTCTCTGCAGCTACCTGAAAGAGGGCTGTGGTGAGGTGTGTGTTGGTCTCTTCTCCCAAGTAACTAGTGATAGGATGATAGGAAATGGCCTCAAGTTGCGCCAGGGGAGATTTAGATTATATATTAGGAAAAATTTCTTCACCGAGAGGGTGGTCAGGCATTGGAACAGGATTCCCAGGGAGGTGGTGGAGTCACCATCTCTGGAAGTGTTCAAAAAATATGTGGATGTGGCTCTTTGGGATGGTGGTGTTGGGTTAACGGTTGGACTTGATGATCTTGAAGGTCCTTTCCAACCTTTGTGATTCTGTGATTCTTTCTACATGTTCTGTTCTGTGTGTTCCAAAGCTCGTCTCTGATGGAGCACAACCATACAACCTTGACTCAGACTTTTGAGAAAATTGTTAGGTTACAAGAAAAATCTGTGAGATATTCTGTGCAGTATAACTATGCCATGTAAGAAAGGTTACATTTCAGATAGGTAAAGCTACTGAAAACAAGGATGACTAACCTTTAAAAGAGTAAAGAGGGAAAATACAGACATGAGAGGTATAAATTCCTAAAAGAAAGAACAGGGACTCAGAATGTGGCAAATGAATAACATTAATAATCAGCTGATTCTAGGGAGCAGTAGAAACCTTTCCTCTCCTGGCTGATGACTAATGGTAAGAAAATTTTCATCATGAAATTTTAAAAATATTAATGTTTTGCCTAGCTTGTTAATGTCTTTCAAATATATTAACCAATAAATAATAGTTTTTTGTTGGTTTTGTTTTTACTTTTCAGGCATGTACATTTTGCTTGCAGAATTTCTCTCTGCATGACAAAAATTTCCTTAAACAGTGACTAGGAGAGAGAGTGTCACAGCTTGGTGGAAAATGAGAGCAGGCCAGGTCTTTTTGAAGGGGGCTCTAAGAACCCCAGGTGCTTTGGAACTGCAGACAGAGACTATGAAACTGGAACAGAATAGTAAGAAAACCTGAAAACAAATATGCAATATTTCACTGTGGTGACTGTGGTCATCTGATATTTCTTGCTAGGATTTTAGAGATGGTTACTATCAGATTTACAAATTACCACTTTCCTCCTCCAGGGTAGGTAGAGGAATGACCCATCCAAAGGCTAGGTTAGGGGTATGGGTAATCCAGAAGATATTTTGTCTATGGTAGCAGGAAATGTGAAGACAAATTGAGAGAAGTAGAAAAAAGCATTCACAGTCTGTCAGGAAAACACTAAACCTAAAGTAGATATTGAAGTTGCTGTAGTATGTGGAGAGTGGTAACCTTGACTACTCTATTAAGGCAATAAAATGGGAACTTGTCACTGTGGAGTACAAAATCATGTGTTTGAAATCAGTGATCAAATTGTTGATAGAACAGAAATAGAAAGTTAACACTAAGGTGGTGGAAAGGAATGGAAATACAGTGAATGTGCAAGTGCAGAAAAACTGTGCTGAGCAGTATGTCTCCGCTGCAGAGGGTTTGCAATTCAGCATCAACAATAGAACAAAGACCATCTGTGGTGAATGGCTTAAAAAGATGGCAAAATAGAAATTCAAACTGGGGACTAAGCCAGCTGAGAGATGCTGAGATGTCTCTGAGGGTAATCATGAAAGAGCAACAATGCCATGGATCAAATAATTTCAGTTGCAGGAACATGACTCGGTCTTTGAAAAGAGCATTTCAGGAGAAGCAGGGTGAGTTGCAGCTCTCAGTGCAGGTGTCTTTCCAGCAGAAGACATTGATCTTGGGATCAAAATGCGTTAAATGGTATGACCCAGCTCTTTTTGATTGTGATCTACCAGCTTAGCCATGAAGCACATAAGCCTTCATTGTGTACCTTTCTTTGCAGGAAGAGCTGGAATGGTTAACACTCCACATAGCTCTAGCAGCTTTCTTTTTTTATCAAAGCAGTTACGAGAACTAATAATGATGGATACAAACCAGTCTAAGCAGTTTTCTCTGCTATCAACAGGCCTTCTGTATGGAACAAGCAATGTGGTGGAGAAAAGTCACTATTTCAAGGTCAAAGCAAAGACCTAAAGTTTAGCTGGGCTACTGGAGGTGGATATTCAGGAAGGATTTGCAATTAACTGCACTGAAAAGTCTTGTGGGAGATTCTTTCACAGACAAAAGAGAAACAAAAATCCAATTTGGAATGAGCTGGGGACTGAATACATAGATGACTGAAATTGTTAACAAAATTAAAACTCAGATTAGAGTTTAAAAGGAGACTTGTTAAATAATGATTCAATGATGAACACATTACAAAACCAAGAGATTAAGCGTTTGGATTATTTCACAAATCCAAGTGCTCTCTGGATAAAAATGACACCTGAAAACATGAAAGGTCAATACTAAGGTTTTGTAAATGCATTTTTTGCTTAGGTATGATTAAGATTAGTAACAGACTTTAAAATAAACTTAAAATTAAACAATCATTGTATATTGCTTTTTCTTGGAGAAACATCAGCATTTCTAAAGACCAAAAGCAGGGCTGATGTGTCAAAAACTTAAGGCTCATATAATGGCATTCTACTCTGCTGTCTACATATCAAAGATTTATCTGCAGGTAAGATAAGGATGGAAATTCCTGTTTTTGTTATGGATATACCTTCATAAAGTATGAGCCTAATAATTCATTTTAATGTTCAACATTCACATGACCTAGAGTCCAAGGGGTGTGAAGAAGTTCCAGAATTCCACAGACTTATTGACAACTACTACATTGTATATACTGCTGGCTGTAATTAATGCCAAGGTTTGTGCTAGGATGGTGAAACAGAAAAAAACAGTTTATTAAGTCTGCACCACACTTCAGCGCTAAATTGGACTCAGTGTTTTTAAAGTCCAGCCATTTATATTGATCTGCAGTTCTGCCAGAAGACACTTGGCAACTGTAAAATGCCAGAGTTAGGATTAGTCCTAGAACTTATAAAGAAACAGAAATTTCTTTGGACATGAATATAATCAAAGTAATGATGTTTATTGTATGTAGGCTTCATTTTGCAAGGAGGATGCATGTTGAATTATTTCTTCTTCCTTATTCTTCTAATATCAATACAAAAAAGCAGCAAATTTAATCAAACCAATGATTACTATATATATGCTACCATGTTACGCCCAGATTTTTGTTATGGGAGAAAAAGGAACACACTAGGCTTCTGGAGCCAAGAATTTATTGTTACTCTAGTTTATGTTTCAAAGCTCCTATAGTCCAGATTATTGAATTAACACAGAAAAGCACAGTGAATATTCCTGCACAGTGTTAACCACAACAGTCTCCAGTATCTATTAATTTTTTCTGGTGCTCTGCTTACCCTTCCAATGTTGTACTGGGTTTAAATGTTCAGTCTTCCTCAAGAACAATAGAGGAGGGGGCTATATGATGGCTTCTCAGCATTACAAGGCTTCAGGCTGGGAATGGAGAGATGCTCGTGGTGGGGATTTTTTTCTGCCCAGTCTTAGGGACACATGTGTTTATAAGTTTTCTTAACATAACCTTCTTCCTTCTTAATAGAACCCACCTAAAGTTTTAAAGTTGCACAACAGTCTCCCCCACCCTCAATCAACATAAAAGAGTATTGCTTGCTCTGTGATGAACACCTAGGTTTTTCAGAGTTTTTACTGTATTGTCAGTTACCTCCAGACAGATGCTAAAGCAAGTTAGAATTAGGTCAGGCCAAGGCAAGCTCAGATAAATGCATCATTAGTATGAAGAAATCACTGGTATTCTTCAGTAACTAAGGCACTTGTATGTGTTTAATATTATGTTAATAACATCTTAATTTGGAAGAAAGGAAGAAAGAAGGAAAGAAAGAGAGAAAGAAGGAGAGAGAGAAAGAAGGAAAGAAAGAAAGAGGGAAGGGGAAGGGAAGGGGGAAAGCTGAGCACAGCAAGGTGAGAACTAAAGGTTGAAGAACCTTTGAACCAAAGAATCATTGAATAAGTTTCAGGAGTCACTGTTCTTTTGTGACTAGGAGCCAGTTGTGAACAAAAGATATGATATGTAATATATATAATATGATTTACATTGTTTCACTATTATGTTTTACTTTATGCAGAAAAAAAAATATGTTTCATTTCCTTCATTGCTGCTTAACCACCTAAAACAATTGTGAAAAATAAGTTTGGGTACGGAAGCATGGGATCTATTGTTTGAACATAAGGTTCCTTGGGACAAAGATGAGATCTAGCATTGCCAGATGTTACAATGACCTGTCAGAGGTTACAATAACCTATAATGGCTGTTATGGCCATTTATCTATACTATGCTCATCTGGGCTAAAACTTTAGGTTAGATTTTATAGTTAGAAAAAAGAGTGATTGTGTGATTCTGTGAGTTAGTTTTCAAGCATCCTCCATTCTAACTATGTTCTGAGCCCAAGATTTTAAGGCATTAGATGTCCATGTCAGTTTTCAGTATTCTGTAACTGGCTATAGTTCAAGATAGGTGTTCTTCAGAAAATAATAGTTTAAAAATTCAGTTTATTGTTGAAGCTTCCCTCTAGTGTAAACAGAGAGACCAAAGAAAAGCTCATTATTTACAATCTTCCTCAGCGAACATACTGCTCTACCTTCTGTGAGTTAAATGAGGATTAGGATTATGGCTAGGATTGCAGCATCAAGAAATAAAAAAGTATTTGAAGATTCTAATTTATCAGGTGTTAGTTAGACCACCATGAAAACCAAGGGGTAAGGATTAGGAAAAGAAGTTTTGAACATAATAGTTGTTGAGGACTTTTTCACTAGAATAGCACAGGTTGGAAGGGACTTCAGAATATTATCTGGTCCAATCTTTCATGGCAAAGGAAGCCTACATGAGTTTATCTAGCACCCTGTCCAATTGTATCTTGGGAGTCAACCACTTCCCTGGGGATGTTGTTCCAGTGAATGGTTGTTCTCATTGTAACCTTTCTTATATCAAGATGAAACCTCTCCCAGGTAACTTGTACCTGTTGCTCCTTGTCTTCTCCATGTGGCTCCTTGTGAAGAGAGCCTCCATCAACTTTGTAGAAACCCTTTAAGTACTAGAGTACTCTGATGAAGTCCGTCCTTGAGCCTTCTCTTCTGCAGGGGTCCAAGACCCTAACTCGTTCAGTCTTTCCTCACAGTACAGGTTCTCCAGCCTTTTGATCATCTCTGCAGCCTTCCTTTGGACCCTCCCAGCCTGTGCGTGTCTTGACTTGTGGGGACCAGAACTGGACACAGTATTCCAGGTGCAACCTGAAAAACACGGAGTAGGATGATCACACCTCTGTCTCTACTAGTAATGCCCCTGTAAGTGTAACCGAGGGTCTGATTTGCTTTTGTTGCTGCAGTCGTACGCTGCTGACTCATATTCAGCTTGTTGTCCACCAGAACCCACAAGTCCCTTTCAGCAAGGCTGCTCCCTGTTCAGACAGAACCTAGCCTGTACTGGGCTCTTTGGTTATATCATTCCAGGTGCAAGACCTTGCACTTGCCTTGGTTAAACTTCATATTGTTCTTGCTAGCCCACTCTTCCAGCCTGTCCAGATCTCTCTGTAAAATGCGTGTCCCTTCTGACACATCCACCTCATCTCCTATTTTGATATCATCAAAAGTGATCTCAGAGTTAAACTGTGGGTTTTGCTGATGGTTGATATTGGCCTTGATCCAGATTTTTTAAGAAGGTGTTTTAAAACTAGTATTGGATAAAACCTAAAATAAGATGTTGCTTTATTGCTGTATTTGTAAGTAAGCAGGGTAGTTGAAGGTTGGAACTATCAAGCGTCATTCTCATAAACTCACATTTATTGTAGGTATCTGTCATCTGTCATTCTTTATGTAGACGGACCTCATCACAGTATTCCTCACAGTATTCGTCATCACAGTATTAAAGGGTGTCTACAAAAACTTTAGATAGAGTCACCATCTCATGCTTTAGAAGAGTGTATTTTATTGTCATACTCAAGTGATGTTTGTTTCCTTTGTGCATAATATTAAAAAAATAAACATTTTTAGGTTCCATTTATGTAATCATAAAGGACATCTACATATATTTGATCGAAGGAAACACACCTTTGAAGTGGGTAGTTCTTTCCATTAACTACAAAGGGGTTCCAACACAACTAACTTAGCCATTGACAGGTATATTATATATACTGTACATATACTATTCATACACAGGGTGCATGAATACATATCACATTCTTGGAATTCATGTCCCTAGGAAAAACTCTTTAGTGTAAGACTAACGAAGCACTGGAGTAGCTGGGGACGACATTGTGAAATATCAAATCTTGGAGGATTTTATAAGTACGTTAGGCAAAACATTTACAAGGAATAGTATACAGTTGATGATGCCCTGAATATATGAAATAGACTTTAGTTTAAAACCTATATAATAGAACTTAAGACTCATCTGATTCATTAAAATCAGCATGATTGTCGTATCAGAGAAAAACAATTATGTAGAATGACTTTATCTTGTATATTTTTTGAAGCAAAATCAAAGGTTTTGTAACAAAATGCTGCCAAGTAAAAAACAAAACAGAACAGAAAAAACCTCTGACTACATGGAGTTCATTCACACTCATTTATGATGGCTGAGAGTATACACATAATTTAAAAATAGATTTTAGAAAGTCCAGGAATGGATACTTTAAACTATCCAAATGTATGTTAAAGAGAACACCTTTATAATTGACACATCAGCAAAGTTATACACAGGTAATAGTGAAATGCACTTATGATCTTTTGTACCTAAACTCATAAGTGTTAATATTAATTATGCATTTAGCAAGTTACAGATATAGGACAATAGATCATATCTGGAATATCTTACTCTTGCATGAGTCTTCCTCCCTTGTCACAGATTTTATGTCAAAGATTTGGTACTATCTAAAGATGCAGAATCACATAGAAACAAACTGATTAGTTATTTCAGTTAAAAGTAGAATCAGAAGCAAAAATCACAACCCATGGCAAAGAAAATGATAAATAATAGCCTCCTGAAAAAAGATGTCTAGCCTTTTAGCATAGGGGATTAGGAACACATAAGATTAGGAACAAGAAATTGAAAGGATTGTGAATCAAAACTGAAGTACACTTCAGTGACATGGAACTGACGTTCTAGATGAAAGGGGTTGTGCCGAGGCCTCTGAGAAGTTTAAGGACATTTCACTCTACAACACTCCTTACAGTTGATATGTCAGTTGCTTTGACTAATTCCTGTGCCCCTTTTTACACTGGGTTTGTTAATTGCTTTCTACAGTACCAGCTGAGTCAAAAGATTACACAATTTTCTGCCTCATTTTTTTATTAATGTCAATTAGTTCCACAGCTTTAATAAAAGGGAAATCTCCCTTTGCACCACATAGTTTTCTGACATTACAGTCAGGAAAAAAACTTGAGCCATGATTAAATACTGTGAGGAGCCATTGTCTGTTTTACAAATTCTGTTCCTTGTACATTTTCTGGTTTTGCTCCTACACAAATCAAAATTTAAATGAAAGCTAAATAGCAAATTTGCAGTCTGCTTTATTAGTCATCTGTATTAATGTGGCAAGTATTCACAAGAAGAATCTTTATTTTTATAGGAGCAGTGGTTAAAAAAGTTGATGCCCAAATTCTATTCAACTTCAGTTTATATGAAAAAACAAATACTTGATTCGGTAAGATGAGGTTCATTCAAGCAAAATGAAGCTTAATTTTTTTCATTATTCATGCATAGAGCAAAATTCCCATGGACTATATCCTCTTACAATAATAGAATCAAATGAAAAAATCAATAAATAATGTATGAGAATACAACATTCAAAGTATTCTGAGACCATGGAATGAATTATTAGATACGCATCCATACTTTACTATAAAGTAGGTTTATCTGGGATGACTACGCTTACATAATTTTGACAGGCAATAACCTATTCAGGTTTGAATTCTATAGGTCCCAACTAAATATGAAATGGATGTATTTAGCAGAGGTTAATGTGAATAACAATTTCATCCAAGACAGTCATTTTCCTTGGCATCGTAATTTTAAATTAGGAAGCAGAGATTGAATATTTCTGATAGTGAGTTACTGGTGTAAAGGGCTACTTAATTTATTTTTCCCGTTCTTTACTAATGTTTACCTGGAGGTAAATTACAAAGATGTTAATAAAATATTTTGAAGAAATAATAATTCACATTATTCCTGTAATTATACAAAATTTGTTTTTTTTAAATAGCCTGGCAGAGAATTAGATAGAATTTTATCCTATTCCATTTCTACTCTATGCTTTCTTTTTAGTTCTTTCTATTCTTCAGAATTACCTAAAGAAGATTCTTTGGCATATACAGTTCTTACTTTGTTTTTTATTTACTGTGCATCCTGTCCTGTTAATGATCTTGGATGTCATTGTCTGCATCTGAACTAGGACAAAGTAACATTTTTCCCTTCTTCTATACCGAGAGATTCACCCTATGTGTATTAATGCAGATGGGTCCTGTTTAATTTATAATTAGTAAGTTTTCAGAGACGAGGTCTCGCAGGTCTGTCCTTTACGGAAAATCACCTTCTCAACTGGTTAGAAAGTCAAACTCCCCTTTATTCCTTGTTCATAACTGAATGCATTCTGAATTATTTCGTCTATGCAGCATTACAACTTAAGAGGAATGGAAGTTGTACGCTTCCTAAGTTAACCTACCTGTTAAGGATGAGATACTGTTACAGGAGGAAAGCATGCTGTCCAATGACTTGCAAGACAAAAAACACTCAGTTTTTGAAAAAACACCCCCTAGAGTTAGGGGTCTGGTTTTGTTTTAACTACATACCTAGGCAGTGTTTTCCTGAGCCAAGCCTGAATGAAAACATCGTTCATTCTTCTTCTTTTCACACTTGTTTGATATGTGTCAGCACACTTTCTAAACAAGGAATATCGACAGATAAATAGTTAATTTTGTGGTTATGCAACAGGCATAACAGATCTGCCAAAGAGAGGTCAATTGTCAATAACTTGTCTTTGGGGAGTGGTCATTGTAAGCCAGTTTGATCAGAGGTATCTTTAGAAATTCTGAGTGAGAAGTGTCTCTTGTAGAGGTCCAGAGGGTATTTGACAAGTAAGGCTTGTCATATGTGCCTTGAGGAATCACAGAATCATTAAGGTTGGAAAAGACCTTTAAGATCATCAAGTCCAACCATCAACCCAACACCACCATGCCCATTAAACTGTATCGTGAAGTGATAT
Organism: Phaethon lepturus; assembly: GCF_000687285.1. NCBI lineage: Eukaryota > Metazoa > Chordata > Aves > Phaethontiformes > Phaethontidae > Phaethon > Phaethon lepturus. The sequence goes on along the minus strand of NW_010543929.1, from coordinate 103,031 downwards.
TCTTTCACCCCGGAATAATAATGAGATAAACAATTAACTGTGGATACCAGTACATATTGGCATTTATCAAGATGCCATATTAATGAAAAAATTTAGAAAATCTAGAACATTCTGTCTTTCTTCCACTTTTCCAAGTATGTAACTTTCATTCCTAAAAGGACAGGTAATATATTATTTATTTTGCTGAATAACTTAAACTGACTCTGGTAAGAAAATGACCATGCCATCTGAATATTTTCAGGTACAAATATTGTATTATGGAATAATACAATTTATGTATGTGCATGTTGCATCTGTGTTCTTATGCTCAACACCTGTTCTGTCACTTCCTTTCTAACATTATAGAAACATTATTATTTTGGTCGATAACCTAGCACAGTTGACAAGGACAAAAAAGGAACATTTCTTCCTGTCTCATCAAACATAATAATTTTATTAGCTGACAGCAGCTCCTCAAGATCACATCAAACATAACTGACACAGCAGAGTGGTCCTAAAAACTTAAAGGACTTCTCCCCCTTCAAATACAGTATTAGTTACAGATTGTAGAGGTTTGGTGTTTGTTTTTTTTTAAATAATGAACTTTCTTCACATAAAGATATTTTCCTTTACGATTTACTTTCATGTCTGAAAAAATATTACCCTATTTTACTCTACTTTCGTTGCCATTGTTCTTAATATGTTGTGGGAATTAATGTAAGATTTTGTTTTCTAATATTAGATTTTTTTTACTGCTTTGAGAATGTAATGAAAATAGTTGTTAATGACTGATAATGTGAAACAACTATTAGCATGATGACATTGTTAATGTCCAGGTAAGGAGAGGATTGAGGTCTTAATATGTTTTAAACAAGTACTTTACATATTCTTCTGGTCAACAAGGTCAATATTGTTATGGTTTAGTTTTGAAATAGTAACTGAGAGATGAAAGGCTCACAAAATGATTATACCCCTCCATTCTTCATCTATTATTCAGAGTGGTCTTTACATCTTCAAAAGGAAAATGCTGCAGCTGCTTAGTTTTCAATATCTTTGAAATGGCTTGGTTTTGCTGAATTCTTCACAGTTAAAATGTTAATACAACTTTTAAATTCTTTTATATAATGTTTTCTAGACTCTATACAGCCAAGAATCCATAAGTTTTCATCTTCATTATTCTGCCCATAATGAGAAAAATAATTAGCTGTTGAAAAACTGTTTTGAAGAGAAATTCCAACAAAGAGGAAAGAAAGGAATAGGGTATCATTTAAAGAACCTCCCAACTTCTACAGTGAAGACAATACAAGAGTAGAATTGGAACAACTGTCACATGTAAAATAAGCTTCAGAGTGGAAAACTGAAGCAAAACATTGCTAAAAACAATAATTATTTGAAGTATATATGCTATAGCCTACATTAAAAAGATATGAAGAATTTACTGTAGGAGGAGATATTAAGAAAATTTTCTCTCAAAATAGTGTATTCTAACTGTTCCCCAAGAGTTTTCCTAGCTATAATCTTCAAGGAAGATTAAAGCATTATTTTCTGAAATTATTTTGTCCCTGCTGGGCTTTAATATTACGGGAAAAAAAAATAGATTCAGAACTTAAATCCAATAAAGGAACTAGGCCCTCAAGCGTTATGCATTAGAAAATCTCTCTCTGCCTTGGGAAGCATTACCCACATTATGATGGTAAGTGAATTATAACTCCAAGGGAGTGATAGACAACTTGCTATCCTTATTTATAGAGAGCAAGAATCTGTGAAGACTTATTTAGGAGAGGTTTCAAGGACAATTCTATTTTGAAATCTCAGAAAATTATTCAAAGCTGAAGTACCTGGCTCATATATAAAGAGCCAGAGCTGTTATTCTCTCCAGAAGTCCTTATAGTTACTCATTGGGAAAACAGCATGCAGATTTTTAATTTAAGAGGCAATGCTGATAGTTTTATGTTTTAGGGTTGTGCTTATAACCTTATCCTTTCCCCTTAGAAAGGCAATGCTTTAAACACCCATTAGCTAAAACATACAAGCAAACACCTGAGTAGGAATCCTGAATCCAGGAGTCCCTCTTCTGCTGCTGCATGCTGTAACCATTAAGTTAAATAGCCATGCTTTTTTTCACTTGCTCTGCCTCTGACTGCTTGAAATTTTGTGTTCTTTTCACAGAATCACAGAATCACTAGGTTGGAAAGGACCTTCAAGATCATCAAGTCCAACCATTAGTCCAGCGCCACCATGTCCCCTAAACCATGTCTTGAAGCGCCACATCCACACGTTTTTTGAACACTTCCAGAGAAGGCTATTCCACCAGCCTGTTCCAATGCCTGAGCACTCTCTCAGTGAAGAAATTTTTCCTAATATCCAATCTAAACCT
>NW_010543929.1:95453-100316 GCF_000687285.1 Phaethon lepturus | reverse complement strand
GCCACCTGGGCACACTGCCGGCTCATGTTCAGCCGGCTGTCAACCAGCACCCCCAGGTCCCTTTCTGCCGCGCAGCTCTCCAGCCACTCCTCCCCAAGCCTGTAGCGTGGCATGGGGTTGTTGTGGCCGAAGTGCAGGACCCGGCACTTGGCCTTATTAAACCTCATACAGTTGACCTCTGCCCATCGATCCAGCCTGTCCAGATCCCTCTGCAGAGCCCTCCTGCCCTTCAGCAGATCAACACTCCCACCCAAATCTCATCAGATTCTTTTAGACATTCCTCATGTAGAGGATTTAATACCAAATTGACTTGCTTGAAGATATTTGACATTACATAGGTTTTTGATTTAGCAGAGCAATGGAGCAATATACTTAAAACACAATACAGGCACATATTATGCTCAGCAGAGTATAGCAATTTCATTGTACGTTTGAGTTACAACATAAATGTGGTTCTTATTACCATTCTCTATAATATACTAACCATCATGATGCTAAGTATCCCCAAAATCTGGAAAAAAAACAGCTCATACCCATTGTTCTTTTCAAGTTCTTTTTGTTTATTGTTCATTTTCTATACTGCACATTGGACTAAACCATATACACAGTCTCCCCCTCCATACCAGTCTGGCTAACTCCAGAAGACATTTATAATCATTTTGTTAACTCAGGAACAAATAGTAACACAGCTGGTTGATTCACTCAGCTGATACAAAGGCTTGATATGGTCAGCTAATTATAGCAAGTTGATCACTCAACTATTGTGGCCACTTACCTAATATAAAAGCCACTCCCCTGGTTCCCATTGTGCTGAGATAATTTCAGCTTTCTTTGAAACAGCCCTGATGAGCATTCACTCAATTTTCCCTGAGCTTCATGAGCAGATTGTCCTTGTCTACCTTTCTTCCACTGTAGGGTTTATTGATCAGTAACACCAAGAAACCATGGTGTATTGGGAAATGTTAACTTGGCTGAAATTTATGAAAAGGGAAATTACCCATTTGACGCCAACTATTCTAATAGGTAGTTTTTTGTATTTTTAAAACAACTTATACTAAGAAATACTTTTACTTTTCACTGCCAGTCCCACTACTACCTGGGAATTTACTTGAAATGTCCCAAAATCCAACATTTTTCTGGAAAGAAACAAGGGAAATACTTGGCCTATGTAACTCATATAACATGAGATCTATGATGCATAGCAGGCAAAATTACATATTTCTTTCATGGCATTTTATTTTTGGTGTTTGTATGGAAACACAGATACTACCTCGCGTCTTGCATAACACTGCCTTTCTCACTTGCTATTTCCATTTTTACAAGCATGCCAAGAGTTCTTAGCAGCTTCATAAATAAGGAATGAACTAAGTTACGTTGCCTAAATCTTTCATCAAGGAAAACAGTTTGCTCTGCAGCCTTTGATTCCATGATTCTTTCACAGTTGTTGCAACATTCAAGAGCCCCAGATAAAGAAAGAATTCATGTGACAATGCCAAAGCTATTTTCAATAGAGTTCTCTTTAACATTACAAAATATGTTTCTGAAGTCCTTGCTTTTAAACCATAATTGAGCTCACTGATAGTTAAGATCCAATACTCTCAATACCAGCATATGAGTAAATGATTTTGGACATCATTAGTAGCTTAACATTAAGGTTTCTCACTATTACCATTAGTAAATACAGGTTTATTTGTCTTAAGTAAATGAAACAGCGCTAGGGGTGAACAAGCATCAGCATATAATAGTCAACACTACAGATGAAAATGCACATAGGAATAAAAACTTCAGATAACGAATCACTGAGAATCTGACATCCTAGAAAAAGTTGTCTTTTCATAAAATGTCACAGTATTGTACCTAGAGGCAACTTTTGCCCTGTGTTATAAAAAATACCTATTTCCATTTGTTCTGTGAGGGGAGACTTAAGGGAAGCAGTCAGCCAAGCATGGCATGTATAATATTGAAGGGTCTGAAGGACAGGTTGTTTTAAGTGGGTGACAGAGTTTTGAACTTGTATCTTCTTACATCACAATGTTGTTTGAAAAATTCTTCTACACACAAACTCATCCCCACATTTCTATACATACAGGTGCATACACATAGGCAAAAATCTTTTTTTCTAGAGTTTATTTACAACAAAAAAATCCTTATCAAGCAAAAGCAAAATTAGACAAAGATGACAAAATCTTCTTCTCTCTACAAGATACTAACAGGATAGCTGGCTAACAAAACTAACCCACTCAACAAAAGGGATGGCAAGATCTGAAAGTCTACTGAAAGAAGTACATGGTGACTTCTTTTAGGAATCAATATATTGGCATATATTCTTACAAATAAAATTCTGTAGCTTAAGTAGGTGTCATGGTTTAATCCCAGCCAGCAACTCAGCATCACACAGCCACTCGCTCACAACGCCCTCATGGGATGGGGGAAACAATCATAGGAGTAAAAGTGAGAAAACTCATGGGCTGAGATAAAGTCTGTTTAATAATTGGAAAAAAAAAAAAAAGGAAAATAAGAGAGAAATACAATCCAAGAAAGACAAGTGATGCAAATGAAAACAATTGCTCTCCACTAACCAATGCCCAGCCAGTCCCTAAGCAACACTCCCACCCCCCACGCTTCCCTCTAGATTTATTGCTTAGCATGATGTCATATGGTATGGAATATCCTTTTGGTCAGTTGGGGTCAGCAGTCCTGGCTGTGTCCCCTCCCAGCTTCTTGTGCACCCCCAGACTACTCAGTGGTGGGGTGGGGTGAGAAGCAGAAAGGGGCCTTGACTGTAAGCACTGCTCAGCAACAGTTAAAACATCCCCATATTATCAACCCTTTTTTCAGCACAAAACCAAAACATAGCCCCATACTAGCTACTATGAAGAAAATTAACTTTATCCCAGCCAAAACCAGCACAGTAGGTCAATATTTCTTCAGAGTAACACCACCTATGATTATGGTTACATTGAACGTGATAAATCACAAAGCTAATCTGATCATTAATATGTTTTAAAATAGGAATTGCATAAGAGCAGAACCTAACATGAGCATCAGGTCACTTTATATTTTGTTAAACCAAAAAGAGATTACATTTCTCTTACAGAATATTTATTAGTAAATTCATGTTGAATTTTGCCAGATGAGTGGTTTGAACAAAGACTTAGCAAGTGAAAACATGTTGTAAGCCTCCAGCTAGCAGATGAAGAACGGACTTTGTCTCAAGTTGGTCCGTCATCTGGAATCCATCCATTTCTTCATTAATGCAGAGACAAACTGGGGAGCTCCTGGGCCACTCAGAGATTAATGACTTTAGTGCACTTCGTATTAGTCTGAACCCAACAATGCCACAGTTTTAACTATAGGACAATGTGGACTTCCATCCTTAAATCTCACATATAACTTAAATTCCATAGCTCTTGCCACAATGCGAGAATACAGTTCTGTTTACTTACAGTAAGACCCAACATGATTCCCTGTGGCTGGAGGACAGTGTCCCTCTCAAGTGAGATGGTACACCGGGATGGACCCATGCAACCAGCCCCATAGAAAATCACTTTGTCAGGGTCTGTGTGCCATTGCCGTCCCTTGGGGCTGCCACAAGCCCCAACCTACAAAGCTGCCTGACTGAAGTGGGGAAATGCTGGCTCTTCAGGACCATCTGTAAGGATTTTGTGACCAGCGTTGTAGCTGGGAGTGGCTTGGCCTTTGGTGTGTCCCAGTCTGGTCTGACCTACTGCTGCTGTCAGGAGTTGGCGAGGTGTGGGATGAGGCAGCCTGTCTGGCTGTGCTGGTGCTGGCCAGATCTGACTGCATGCTGGGGACTGCCAAGGGAGGCAGGAAGGTCAGCAGTACAGTCTCACATACCCTGGGCAGGAGAGGCCATAGTGGTGCCCCCAGTCCTTCCACTGACAGAGACACTCTGCAAACCCCACCCTAAGCACACATCACCAGACCTTGCCTTGCCACTGGTTCTAGCCTCGGGGTCCTGAGTTGAGCCAGGTCTCCTCTTACTGATGCCCAGGACAGCGTAGTGGTCACAGTCTTATATGGCAATGTTGTCCCTCAACGCAGAGTGACACCAGTGGGTGCCTTTCGCATCACAGGAAGAACAAAGGAGGTGCTGTGGTCTGAAGAAGCAAATAGGCTGGTGGCCATAACATCTGAGGCTGACGATGATGCCAAAGGAGGTAACCAAGGGCAAACAGGCATAAGCAAGAGACTGCCTGGCAGAGATCTCTCAGATGACCCCATCTGGCAGCTGCCCAGCTTGGCATTGAGTTCCAAGAGTCCTTACCACCAGAGCACTTTGTGAGGTGAGGAGCATGGTCAGAGCCCCAGGCACACCCTCTGTTGCTTAAACAACTTGGTCAGTGCTAGGAGTCGTCACTCTCCCCGCTGTCCATGCAGCATCCCCATGGGAAAGGGCTGTTCCTTTCCCTGACTCTTATCCCCTGGAGGTGTCCTTTTACCTCTTGATAAGACCTTCAGAGATATGTCAGACCATGACTAGGGCACCTACAGCCACAGAGTCAGCAAGGCAATTTCTGCTTCTGCCCGCTCCCTGCCTCAAGCATAATGGCACTCTCCAGCATTACACCAGCTAGAAGCTAGTATGAGGCTATGTTTTGGAATTGGGATGAGAAAATGTTGATAAGGTACTAATGTTTTGGGTTGTTGCTAAGCAGTCAAGGACTGTCTGGCTTTTCATGCTGGCCTGCCAGCGAGAAGGAGGGGATGCATGGGAAGCTGGGAGGGGACACAGCCAGGACAGCTGACCCAAGCCGGCTGAAGGAATATTCCATACCATAGGACATCATGCTAGACTGCATAAAGGAGTGACGAAGAAGGAGGAAAGAGCGGCGGAAGAAT
>NW_010543929.1:78809-95388 GCF_000687285.1 Phaethon lepturus | reverse complement strand
GGCTGAACACCTGCCTGCCCATGGGAAGTAGTGTGTGAATTCCTTGTTTTGCTCTGCTTGCATATGCGGCTTTTGCTTTACCTAGTAAACTGTCTTTATCTCAAACCTTGAGTTTTCTCACTTTTACTCTTTTGATTCTCTCCCCCATCACACCATGGGGGCATGAGTGAGTGGCTGTGTGGTGCTTAGTTCCTGGCTGGGGTTAAATGATGACAACAGACTACCTGGATACAGATGTCTTAGTGTGTGTACGCTTCCAAACTGCTTACACGTTCTGTTTTAAAATACATTCATCTTTCTTTCCTATGAGGTTTTACACTGAGTTATGTTGTTCCTACAGTGTTGGAACATTATTTCCTTCAGGGCGGTCTGGAAATTTTTTATGTTTTCCAGAGTCTGTAAAAGGTATGTATATTGCCATAAGCAATTCAACATTAGTGCATGTAATTACAACATGTGAGATTAAATGCTGTGTTTGTCAAAACACGGAGTCATCTTTAATACTGAAGTGCGAAAGAAAACAGCATTTTTTGGACTGGGTTCATTTCATCCTGACACAGAGTTCAAAAATAGTTCAAATGAATTAAAACCACCAGAGGACAGAATTTAATCCAATGTGGTATTTCTCAGTATCAGACTATATAAAACTAAATTTAGGTGTATAAATGTAGGGAAGCAATTAAAATACCTAAACATATGTATTTAGAACAATTTTATATGCCCTAGAATACTTGAGATACTCACATAAACCTGGCATCGCTGACACAGTATCTATGGAAGATCTGTGAAGTTGCATCTTGAAATCAGAAGTCTACCCTATGACATCTAAAATGCCTCTAGACATCTAACTTTAAATACTTAAACTAGTCTGCATAGAGAGCCTTCAGATACCTGAGGAGAAATATTCAGTGTCATGTGGGAGTTCACGGGGCATTTGAGGCATCCAGACAGAGCAGGTACATGCTTTCCAGCTGGAGGTGACATTGACCATTGCAACACAGACTCCTGTCACCATCCAGCCAGCAGCTGACCATTCTGTTTGAGAAAGGCGATTCCCCATGCAAAAATCCCAATCAATTACTTTTTTAACACTCTGCCCTTGAGTATCTGTGTAATAGATACAAACAAACCCAATCGATGGTTTTGTTGGTTCTGTCTGATTGTCCAGTTTCCTGTCCTTGAAAACAGCCTGGTTGTTATCTGGACTCAACAGTTGCTTAGTTTTAGTATGTCTGTGGTAGTACCAAGCATTCAAAAATCTGATTCTTATGGCAAACAGTAATTTGACAAGATCCATGGAAATGTCCTAATTTCCCCTACCCATGACATGTAGTTATTGTGTGATGGGCCAGCTGACTGCTGTCATAAACCCACTGCATTTCATTTTACAAACCTTCTGGTGTATCTCAATGATTCATAATTAACATGGTCCGTAAAATGTCTGAGATCTTTTGTGGGAACAAGAACCATGTAGATATGCATTTTAAATTAATGAAATTACATACTTTCATGTAAGTATGTTGAGTACACACAGATTTAACAATTTATTAAAATTAAACATGTTTAACATTGACGCTTAAGCAACTGTTCTTTACAAAGTCTTAGCAAAGAGTTCAGGCTATGCAAAGAGGTCACTGTGCTTGTCAAAACATACTGGATTCTTGTTATCACTGCCAGGAGTGCATCCTCTGGCTGTTTCTATGCTTCGTAAGTATCAGTGGTCTCTCTCTGAGATTGCTGTTCCATCCTCCTTCTCCCATATACAAAGGTTCAACCAGTGAATGCACCTGGATGAAAGTTTTTTTCGCCTTTACCCTGACAGCAAAATAGTGTACCACAGTGATATGGGAGATAGCTGGAAATGCAGCAACCATACTGACATTGTCAAAGATTTTACAAATCTTTCTGCAAAACTGGGACTTTGGTTTAGTTTGTTACAAAGATCCTAAAATCCCATGCTGAGTGGAATCATCACCATCTTGTAGGTGTGGGAATTGAATCAATGAAAAAAGCCAGAAAATTAATATTTTGATGTTACAATATTAACAATCACACACTCATACCCTCTCCTGGAGAAAGAAAAGAGTGGGATCAGAATTTAAGCATCAAATCAAGCACTAATTACAATTAGTGAAAATGTCAGAGCAATAGACGTATAGGTACTCAGTGTAAGCCCAGTGACAGAAAGATGTCTTTGCATTTCTACAGCAATAAAGACTCATTTAATTTTGAAGGTTTGGGGTTTTTTTTTCCCCTGGTATAAGTAAAGATGAGGTTAATAGGATATAATAAATTAACCTTAGTCAGTCTAAAATACAACAGTAAGAGAGAGGCACATACATAATATCGTTCAGCCTGTCTTAAAATAATTACATAATTTTATAGGTAGGATTATTTGCCCTTTGGAGGAAATCTTTGTGTCTCCGTTAACTATGGAAGGAGACTGGATGACTAAGAAGAGTAACTTTTAGAAGGTAGCCATTGGGATTCGTCCCTCTTTTATTAAGGATTCTCTCTGCTTTTCTGTGAGGTAGCCTTTTGCCCTACTGTCAGAAACGTCCTGTGGACATAATTCATTAGATTCAGGAGAGTAAGAAAAGTTTTATGCCGTGTTTCAGTGACATTGGATAACAGTTCACTGGAACATGAGGTGTGACGAGAGGCATCAGCATCCACCAATGTGACCTATTTGCAGCGAAAAGAAAACTCTTAAGGGCTGGTTGTAAAACCTCTGTGTTCAAATGTGAATGACAGTAAGGGTAGAGGTTGATTCGTCCCCTGCACATAGCTGTCTAGTGCCCTCTGAGGTTTCTTCAAGTACTTCATCTGGCCTCCAGTCCTAGTGCAGGGGTAGTGTGGGTTTTCCAAAGTCCTTCCAGCACTATTGCAACAGCATCTCAAAGTCTGCTAAATGTTTCATCAGATGACTCAAGACTGATGTTGCTGGCAAACAAAAGAGAGAAAATAGAACTGGAAGCCTAATTACCCATAGAATAAAGCACTTAAGCGTGATAAGAACATAGGTATGTATTTTTAAAGGTTTCAATGTGTGTGATTCATGCTTAACATGAAGTGGGAGCTATACGTTCTGGTACACTGACATCCTCTGGGAAATCTGATCCATTCTGTATTAGTGTAATTATTTCCTCTAGGAAACCATAATGTGTGGCTACTGCAACATAATAAAAGACATTTAGTTTCTGTGAGCTTCAATTTTCATGTTAAATTTTCACTGTGTACATCAAGAACACAGAAAATTAATTGCATGTGATAATGTATATCTCACATGCAAAAGGCAATAGGAACCTTCCATGACAGCAAAAAATGTCAAGCTTCTGAAGTTTATATTTTGATTAAAATGTGTTTACTTCTGATGCTTGCATTTTATTGCAGCCTCATTTTTTTGTTTATATCAAATTACAGCATGGTGTTTTGTCCTCATTCTTATGCTTTTCCCAGCTCCTAAACATCATCATCATTACTATTATTATTGCTAATAATAATAATAATAATTTTCTTCTCATCCGTTTAGCTAGTTAATTTCTCTGTGTTCTCCATTTTAAAGTTTGATGATTTAAGTGTTGATGAGGCTTAAGCTCATAAATATGCTAAATGAATATTGTTGAGGGTATTAAAGTCTGTTTTGTATCTTCAGTCTTTTGAACTCACATCTTCTGCCTCCATAAATTTAACAACATACTCTTTTTGCAAAGGAAAGCTGCTGTTTCATTTTTAATACCATTCAGTAAGTTATTAATTAGAAGTGGATACAACTACTGTTTTCAAGTCCAAATGTGTACTAAATTCATAATGATCTGCAGTCAGTTGAAATACATTTTGGTTTTTTTTCATTTTAAATAAGTTTTCATAACAAAAATGTATTTTCTTAGTAAACAAAAATAATTGGCCTTTTCTCTAAACCACATTATCTTTAAGGTTGATATATGACTTGCAGTTATTGTCTTCGTTTCAGACCCTGACCATGTATTTCAGGGCTATCCATTTAAAATGTACTTTTCATAAATTCCATCCGTACTTTTTAAAGTCTATCAGGTAGCTGTTAGATCCCCAGCATTTCAACACTTAGGCACCTCACTATCTTTTGTTGTATATTTGTTTTCAAAACATCTCTGTGGGAATAATTCAAGAATGATTAACTGACTGATTATGATGTACATACATATTTTTGCAGTGACCTATGTGTTGAAACTGACAACCCATGGTTATCAGAAATTAAGTACTTCAGGAATTATTTCCTGTTTAGTGATGTCAATAAAAGATGCACCTCCATTAGGACTAATTGTGGGAAGATGATGGAGGTCAATCTGCATATCTATCTCAATATCAAAGAAAAAAAAAGAAAAAAAAAGTATTAAATAGCTCAATCTAAAATATTGTCGGGATATGAGCTAACAACTGTGCAGTGTGGACAATCTATGATCTAGTGTTCAACTTCATTCTCTGGCCCATTTTTTCCACAGCCTTGTAGACGTACCCTAATGGCCTTTCTCCTTTTATTTACTGCAATCGTGGCAATTTCCATGTTGAGGTGAAGAATAGCTCCAGCTGTGAACTGTACCTCATCTGTGCCAATACTGCAGGGTTCAAAGCAAGCAAGGAAACTAAAAGCCCAACATGGTAGAGTCTCCAACTGTGGAAGTGAACCCTTTTAACTCTGCAAGGTCTGTAATAACATCTGTGGGGATGAGTTTAAAATTACAGAACCTGCTCATTTTCTGAAAAAGGGATACTGCATCAGGGTGGTTAAAACAAGAGAAATTTGAGAAATGTTATAAGCAGATGCTCATGGATGAAGTTTTCATAGTAATGACAGATATCTGTGCACTGCTTAATAGACTATGGCCCCAAAGCAATTATGGGGACATTTTGCCATGACAAACTTCAAAAAGGGAATCCTGACAAGGACAGAGTTTACAAATCAAGGATATCATCACTGCACAAGAAAAGGAAGAAAGAAATAGCTGATGGCAAAAAGTCATGGCTGGTCTTAGAAATTTAACAGCTGAAAATTTAACAGAAGAAGCTTCCCAAGTTCAGATCCATCTTATTGACGCCCACAGCAAAACTTTGGCTGTCAGTGCTCCAGCGGTATGTTGGGTCTAAAAATGCAAAACAGGTTCTGCAGTAGCTGGGGATTTAAAATCATTTTCAGAACCTCTTCTGGGACTGTGGGGAATGCCCAGTCCCTGCGCACACACACACATACACACACACAGCCTGGAGATGGGCAGGGATGGAGAAAAGACCCCCACCCACTGCAGAGACACCTTCCCTCAATGCCTAGCCAAATCTAGCCAGGCACCAGGGCTCCCAGGCATTCAGGAAGTTTTATCCCAAATGGAGCACTTGTAAAACAAGCAAGCCTATGGGCTACACACTCATACCAGAGGCAGGTCCTCCCCTGCTGTTAGCTGTCATAAACTTTGATGGTCCTCCTGGTCAAATTTTGTGAATACTTGCCAGGGCCAATTGGTTTTCCCACCGAAGGCCTCTCTTTTCTAAAATTTGATAGCACTTTGAACCTAAATAATAATTTAGCAAATCTATGAAATATTTATAGATAACTTGGGCATCCTGTGGACCATTCAAACTCAAATAATCTGTTCAAATTTGAACCAGCCAACACAGTGGATTTTTAATTCAGGTAAAGATTATCATTCTTTTAAGATGTGGTCTTTTACTAATCTTTTGACATACATGGTTTCTTATTAAAGATAACTTTAATGCATTCTGTGTCACACATATACATTCTTACTCTGCAGTTCCCAGATATTTCAAGGTCTATGGAAGTTTGGATTATTTAACAATTTTACATAAACACACATACATATACACACATGCACACCCACAAACACAAACACACACATATGTATTTATATTTTTATATATTCACTTACACACATTCACACATATGTATTCATGTATTTTTCTAAACTGCTTATTAACATTTTCACGTACCTGATTATGACAAAGTTAATGGCAGTAATGCGACTTGTTTACTTAAATCTGTTTCTCTTTAGACTCTAACTTGACTGTAAGTATCAACAGTTTCAACATCTTTTCTGAGAAGTCAGAACTTTGAGGATATAAGTTGCCTTGAAAAGATCCTGAGATGCTCAATCATACAGAGTTCAAATTATATGCCTAGAAGTGATAAAATTTTGCAACAATCCAAAGAACATAAAGAAGTATGGTTCCAGAGTCTCAGAATTTGGAACTTGAAACTGAAATCTCTGAACAGTTTATCATTCTGAGGTAGTTATCCATATGGAGTACTATTAAATGTCAAAAATAATTTTAGTAATAAATCTGAATGTAATGAACATACTGTAGTGGAAATGAGAAAAATGAATACTTTGTAATGTGAAGGTTACAGTTGGGCATTTAGTAATTGACTAATATTACTTCTCAAGATAAACACCAATTTAAACTGTAACATTTATTAAAAATTGTTTTTTATAATGTGTCCTTGGAGAACTAAGAAAAGATTGTTTGCAAGTATTAGAAGGAGTAATTAGTCATGAAATAATATTGCATCTATATTCTTGACATCTATTAAGACTCTGACAGTGCTATTTGTAATACAAAAATAGCACAGATTAGCAAATGTATGCTTCTTGTCTTGAAGCTCTTACTTCTAATTAAAAGGAAGATTCAACTCTCACATGCTAAAAAGTAATGGACACATTTAAGACAAAAAAAGAGTACCTAGAACAGCATTATGTGATTGTGTGAGCTAGTTATATGCATCAGGCAGTGATTCTGGATGGTTTCTTCTTTCTCTTTCATCTCAGGATTTCAAAAACTTTTAGAGTTTTGTGGATTTATTCCAATTGAAATTTATAGCAAAATTTGAACTGACTTAGATTTGGGCATAACTGAGTGTTAATCAAAATCTGAGCTTTAAGATACAAGTTTATTACTAAATAAAATTGTATCATCTGTTTCTTGAGCATTAAATTCTGTCTAGTCCCCTCACTGATACTTAGAGAGATGAACTGAATTGCTATGGAGTCCTTGTTCTAAGACTGTGCAGGTTCATCTCACTTTTTGAGTTTTGGAAATCTGCACTTTAATTTCAATGATATTAGCCAAAAAAATGCAGCCACAGAAAGTAATACTTCTGTTCTTTTCCATTCTTAACTTATTAATGGACTAAAATTCATTACTATTAGTATTCATAATGGTATCCTAAAAATCAATGGTAAAATCACATTTATATCTTTATCCTGTTATAAATTAGTAAAAAACACGGAAAAAAAAGAGTCAATAGCTTGTCTTAAAGCAGTTAGGAAAAGTTTATCACAGATTCATATATAACAAAGCACTGTTCTATGGTTGAACAGTTTATTTTTTATTATGGTTCTATCTTAAGCCTACCATTAAAAGTAAGGGCTTCATTTTGCCAGACATTGCACTTAAACAGGAAAAGAGAGAATCTCTTTTGCAAAAAACTGTGGAATCTAAATACAGAAGATGCAAAAAACATGGGTAAATTTAAATTATTTTTGTACTAGGCTTAAGGTAAAGAAATGTTACTACTCTTTTCCCATGCCACATGAGAAATCTGTGGTAGAGTTAAAATGAAATCCAGGACAATCTGAGTTCACCAGCTTTGAGAGAAAAGAGTAATAGCTCTGTGGTTGTCTTTGACCAATGCGATGATATACATATGCATGCTTAATGTTAGTCTATAAATAGCTTTAAACAAATAGTTAACTTCTAATGGTGACTCAAAATGCCATTTGCAAGCATTCCAAACCCAATACTTGAAGGTACAGTAAAGCATAAGCACTTTGTTACCAAAGTATTGTCTGAAAACCTTTTCTGTTTCAGTGAGACACGTGGAAATGCAAATAATGTATTACATTATGAAAAAAAAAAAGTGTTTGCACCTCATTGTATGCAACATATAGCAGCGGTTACTTTCTATTGACAAAGAAAGAAAATACCACCACCAGATATTAGATCACAATATTTGAATATGTACCTTGAGAGCACAAAAGAGTGGTACCAGAGCTGCTACAACAAAGTTTCTTTGCCTCAGAATTACTTCACTTTATGTCCTATGAACTTTTTTATACCTCAGTGTGTATCTTTTAATAGGCAACATTTAGTGACGTTCACTATAGTTACCATAAATTTCCTTCTATTCCAGGACACAGAATACCATGAATGAGTGCACATTTAAAGGTCATAAGCAAAAGCTGTATAACTCTTTTTATCCTCATTGAAGTTCTCAGCTGAACCAAACTAGAGTATTTTAACCAACACTCTGGAGAAATAAAAAGTTGTCATATACCTGAAGAAAACTGTCTAAGAGAGTAACTTACTCTCATGAGTTTGCTAAGTAGAAATACTGAGGAACATTATAGTCAAGTAATTTTACATCCAGCAATTTGTTCATACTTCCAACTAATGAAGGCTGAAAAAGTATTTCAGACGAAAATAAATAATGTGCTATTTTGTTGACTTGGTATATGCTCACTCAGGGGAAAAATTCAGATGCCTTAATAGTCTAAGAATATTTTAATTTTGTTTTTAAAGTAGAAGCAATTTAAACTGATAAGACTCAAAATCTCATTCCATTTCTAAAATGAACTTCATTATCAGATTGTGGAATATGGTAATCAGGATCTTGGAAATGAAGCATACTAAATTCCCTAAATGGCAGGTGGGTTCCTAGAATTTGTTCTTAAAAATGAATACTCCCCTCAAAAAAACAAATAGTCTAGAGACAAAAGATAACAATCTTCTCAGGTATTTGTAATATTTTAAATTTTCCAAATAAGGCTCATGCTGCTGCGTCTAGTGTAATACAACATTGTCACATGAAAATTGAATTGATTACAATAGAGCATAGGTCTGCAAAATGAGACTTGCATGAGGTAGTCGTGGTAAACTCAGCTTCTGTTGTGTCCTGAGAGTGATACACTTCTGTATCCTCATCAGAAAGATGGGTGTTTGTGACAAATAGGAAGAGACAGACAAGATGACTTCTCCCTCCATCTGTTCAAGGAGCCCTGTAGCACAAGACTTTTTCAATTATGTTTATACTACATAAGTTATGCATTATGAAATAAAGTATATCTTAAACTTCTGACAAAGAGACTGTAGCATGCCCGGCCTGAAGTCAATTCTCTTGGCGTTTTCCCCCTTTTTTTTAACAAAGATACTGCCCCTAAAATATTCTGGCTTTGCTGACTATTTCTTCCATAGTTTACATGTACTTCCTGGTATAGATCTGCTGTTTCGATCCAGTGTCCTGGTTTCAGCTGGGATAGAGTTAATTTTCTATTAAGCCAGTATGTGTCTATGTTTTGTATAGGGGATGAAAACTGTTGATAACACACTGATGTTGTCCGTCAAGGACAGTCAAGGACTGTCCAGCTTCTCGTGCTGGCCTGCCAGCGAGCAGGCTGGGGGTGCACGGGGAGCTGGGAGGGGACACAGCCCAGACAGCTAACCCAGGCTGGCCAAAGAAGTATTCCATACCATATGATGTCATACTAGGTATATAAAGCTGGGACGAAGAAGAGGGAATGGGTGGGGGCAAGTTCACTGTTATGGCGTCTGTCTTCCCAAGTAAACATTATGCGTGATGGAGCCCTGCTTCCCTGGAGATGGCTGAACACCTGCCTGCCAACAGGAAGAAGTGAATGAATTCCTTGTTTTGCTTTGCTTGTGTGCGTCACTTTTGCTTTCCCTATTAAACTGTCTTTATTTCAACACATGAGTTTTCTCACTTTTAATCTTCTGATTCTCTCCCCCATCCCACTGTGGGGGAGTCAGTGAGCAGTTGTGTGGTGCTTGGTTGGTGGCTGGTGTTAAACCACGACAATCAGTTTTAAATTTTGTGTATAGAGTATTGTAGTACTCATCCACTTCTTAGTTCCCACAAAGCACCACCCCTCAAAGCTGCACAAGTGTCTTCTGTCTTCCTTCTATTCTTCTCACTATATCCCACACAGCTATATGTTCTCAGCCATACTCTAACAGGTAAATACAAGGAACCAGGTTTCATTCTATAATCTTAAAATCAAGTCACATGGTGTGGCTTGGGCCCTATACTTAGGGGTTTTTTCCCCTCAGAAGGCAAAGTGGTTCCATCAATACTTCTCCCACCCATTTATCCCCTGAAGTGTACCAAGGTGTTATGTAGAGCTACCGGACTTCAAGACCAATGACTGATCCAGCCCCAGTGGGCACACTAACAGATAATAGACTCACCAGTGCTTAATTCTGTGTCCTATCTATGTTAAGTTTGGTAGTGTAATTATAGCCTCAAACTGTAAAAGTATTGCTAAGTAGTGCTGAGTCTAAGTGGCATGTGTGGTTGGCATTCACACTGTTTAGAATTGCTTTCCTCTGGGACAGATGTGTCTCGTAGAGAGTGAGTTGGACAGGTCTGGAAACAGAGAATGAGTTAATTCTTAATTCCAACTATGGAAAATCAGTGATCCACCACTATTTAGCACTCTGGGATCACTCTTCATTTTAGTAATACCATTTGGACCCTACTATCTATCAGTATATGATACATTAGCTAAAAAAAAAAGTCTTTACAAGAAAAAATTACCCTCCTTAATTTCTACAGGTTAACAGTAGCAAACAAATTGATTGCATGGAATGATAAGTCATATTTTCAGGAGATACTCAGAAGTCTAAATAGGTAAGAATGTAAGCAATAAAACCCCCCAATTTTCTGAAAGTAGTGACAGCTTTTAACTTATGAAATCAGAAAAGATTGAAGAAGAGTGGGGCTCTGGAGGTTACATTTGCCTATAGCAATGTATATGTCAGGAAGTAAAGAGTTCATTCCACTTACAGAGAGCCATGATTGAGAACAGGGAAAGTAGGAATACTCAAACTGTAATGACTTTCCCTGCTTTCACTTTCTAAAAGTAACTGTTTAAAATTTGTAAAGACTTTCTGAGAGACAAAGGAAAAAGAACACAAAATGACAATATTTCAATTCACTTGAATTTTTAACAGCAGAAATTGATAATTCTTTTTTTTCAGTAAACTATTTGACAGAAATTGGGGGTGATGGTTAAGTAATTCCCAAAATATGCTTCCTTGCAGTACGGCAACTGTAGTAGACTGAAGGAATCAAAACCCATTATTCACAATACTTCTGAGAAATTACTCCTTCTTTGGGCTTGATTTTATGCATAAAACACATATTTGTAGACGTGTGTACATAAATGTATGTTTATTTATTTTCCCATACACAAGGGTAATGTCTACAAAAGAGTCTGCACATTCTTGGAAGTCTTTTAGAGAACAATATTCATGACTGGGACAGGTCTACTTCAGAGATAAAATTAATTTTCCAGATGTGACAAGACACCTGATATAAAGTTATTCTTTCCTGGTTATAGTACTTGATGCCAAGAATTAGAAAATTCAGAGAAAATAACTTTGCAGTTTAACAAAATCCCTAAATATGAAGTATGAGTCAGGAGCTTTAAGAAGTTTGACAGCTTTCTTTTCTGATTTTGATTAAAACTATCTGAACTGTAGAGGCATCAAGTATTCTTAGAATATGTATCAGTTATAAGTCACCATAGCCGTCTTTTTGCTCACATAATCAGAAGGCAATCACTCATGCTGCTCTTTTCTTAATAACAGCTAGGATTCAATAATCAGTTCTTCAAGATGTTAGTTTCTCCAAAGGGAACTAGAGGTAAGAGGAAATGAACATCACATATCTTGGGGCATTACTCACTTTGATAAAAAGTCTCAAGCCATATATACAAAGGGTTACTCACTGAAATAATTTGTCCATTCTGAGTGCTGTGATCTAACTGTATTGAAATGAAGTGCATCTCTGGCACTTGGATATGGAACCTTAGGGTATTTTACCCATAATATGTGCACCTTCTCAAAATTGTGCTTGCTGTAATTGACCATTTCGACCCTGGAGAGTTATTCTGATTTATTTGAGCAGATTGTTTCTTTCCTTTCCAAAACCAGGATTTCTAGGATTTTTGAATATTACTACTTTGGTTTGAGTTTGAATCAAACTTTTTAAAATAATTTAGAACCTCTTAAACTTAAAAGTTTTTGAGAACTTTGCCTAAGAATTTTAATTTTACTTATCTTCAGATGAATATACTTCTGTGGGACCACATTTAGTGCAATTGTTCCAAGACCAGAAACTTTTAAGGTCCCCAGCTGTGTTTAAGACTTGTTAGTCCAGACTCCCCTTCCCATGAAACATTGGACCAGATAATCTTTTAAAGTCTTTTCCAACGTGTGCTATTCTATAATGAACTTGAGCTATTCTATGATGATTCTAGTATATCTATTGAGAATCCAAAAATTATTTTCTCAGAACCTATTTTAGATGAGGCTTGAAATATGTCTTGAATTACACTTGCTGAGATCATTGAATTTTTCACAGAAAAAAATTCTGAAGTCTCTTGTTCACATATGTTTAATTTCACAGATCCAAATTTAATCTGAAGCAAGAGTAGCTTCTAGATAATATTAGGAATTGAGCAATCTCTGCGTCACTTTTTAACAAGAAGTGATGAGCTAATGATTCCCTATAAACTTCTAAATGCATATGGGTAGCAGTATGCGCAACAGGGGTGACTGATACTTTTCTGCAGGTGGGGCTCTCAGTAGGAAGACAGGCAGATTCAGTACACTTCCTTTTCCACTGTGGTGTTGTACAGGGTTTGCTGCTAGTCTGCAAGAGGGAAATAAGACTTGGGGAAATTTCACTGGTATACATTGTGGTATAACGTTGTGGTGGGCATGGGGTCCCCCAGCCCCAGGGGAAGAGCTGCATGTAATGCAGACTGCTACATGCAGATCCTTGACACACCAGCAAAGCTGCAACTATAGCTGATGGAAGGGAAGACAGTATTTGGCCTGGAAGAGTTTTGGATTAATCTGCCCAAGTTTTTTTCTTTAACAGAGCTCACTGCCGCACTCTGTTCCTTAGAGAGGCTACTTTCTCTGAGCAGATATACAGCAATAACTGGGAAAGAAGCCAGGGCATGAGATTCCTGCAGTGTTCTTGGATTAGAGTGAGTAGGAAATTTTATGAGGTAAGCATGACTTTAGATGCACTGAGACAAAAAATTTAAGTTCTGGTAGACTTTTTTTTTTTGCAATGATGCTTAACAATGCTCTAGCTCTGACTCTCAGTGGTATGCTTTGCCTGCAAAGTGAAACATGAGTGAGAGCACAGGTGTTTGTCACCTACCTAATAAGCATCTTCAGCAACATAATGTCTTCTACTTTTTATGGTGAAAAAGTGTTGAAAATAGTTGTGTTGTTTTGTGGGTTTTTTTTCACTGACATTTCTACAGGCGACCTTTCCTCTTCAGCACAAATATATGACATTTGTCATAATGCCATAACTGAAAGGAAAGTCTTCAGTCTTGAGGGGTCATTAGCAAATTTCATTTTGTCCTATGCATTTTTGTTATATAATCAATTGCAGAAGAACATCGTGCCAAGCATTACCTGTCCTGTGTAGAAGAACACAAGGCACAATGGATTGATTTTGGACTGAGCACATTGGCATGGGACGAGGGGTAAAAAGACTAAGTTACCTTCTAATGCAGCTACTACTTTGAGACTTCTGTACACTGTACAAAGCAGACATGTCAGCTTATTCTAGAATAGCTTGAGGGCCTCTAACATACTACTACATTCTGCTGTCAAGGAATGGCCTTATGCATCTAAATCTATCTGGCTTTCAGATGCAATAAAGAGATATTTTACCAAAATTCCTCTCTAAATCATCTATGCTGTTATTCAGTTCTAATCTTTGCAACAAAAATGCAGAAAACACGTATGATTTCTTTACCTTTACAGACTACATACATGTCCACCGGAATACAGAGCTTCAAAGCATGGAGCAACTATGCACTATAATTTATAAGGCTGAGTCCTATGACAACAGTAATAATTTTTTATATTAACAAAAACTTCATGATTAAATATATATCTCAAGCACAGATTCAACAGGGGATGGGGGGACTTTAAATTCCCGGCATCCTTTTAGTACCAAGTATTTCTCCACTCTGCTTTTTCCTTCCCTAGAAATTACTGAAGGATATATATGCATAGTTGGGTTTTTTTAAATTTCTACTTAAGTACATATGACATTTTGAGGCTTGCTTAAAGCCACAGGAGCTACTAGTCATCTTCCTAAAATTTATCATCAGAAAAAAAGCAGCTTCCCTAGCAATTTGCAAGAATCAGTCCCCAGCATTCTAGGCACTTTTTTCTTTAGGGTACATGCATATCCTTCTTTATGGAGATTTAATACCTCTTCTGAAGAAGCAGTTTCTAGATTCAATGTGGATTCAAAGTATTTTAGTTTCTTTTTGCCCCCATAGTACAGAACAGTTTCAATAGTATGGAAAATATTTATTTATCATTCGGTGATTAAAGGCAGACATCTTGCTACAAAGTTGAAACAACAGGTCAGGCGTTTTGCTGTGTAAGTGAAAACAGCACAAAGAAAGAACACGTAAGCCAGACCCCTAATATAGTTTCCCCACTGCTTGCATTTCTAGTGTTACTTATCTTGCATCTTTGTGTATCCCAGAGATTTTATTTCTTCATGCAGTTTACATCTGCTGAATATTTCTCTCAGCTCTCACTGAGTACTACTGATTTTTGAAGTAGTCTTAGCATGAAGGGCTGGTGACACATCCTTTGGGATCTGCATCCCTTCCCGCTCCTCTTTTGTCTGTGGCATACAGGAACTTTGAGGTTCTATGGCTTCATTTTCAGACTATAATCCTATAGGAACATCTCTAGTCCCAGTGCAGTTTCCTCTCTCATTTCACTCCAGCTGGTTTTCCCGCTTGTTAGCTAGCAGAAATACAGATAACTTTGTTAGAGACTGAGTTACTTAGAGAAATGTGGGCTGTCATCCATGATATTCAACCTCTTTTTTACCTATTCCCAGTCCAGGCAGAACATTTAGCAGAAATCACAGCCCCTGAGAATCTACCAATACCAAAGAAGAAAAATAAGACAAAATAACTGTTATCTATCCCTTAAGCATGTTCATGACACTTCTTACATTATTAACGTTCTGAAGCCATGATATATTATCGAGGCAGGTGACAGATTTTGTAATGAAGTAGTTCACCCAACCTGCTTCTGCACAAGGTAGTACTGGTTTAAGGGCCCTGATGTTGCAGTTTAACACCTATAGTGTAGGATCATAAGCCCCTGGAACACTGCTTTTTGGAGAGGAACTTATTTATTTATTTTTCTAGCTTAGGCTTTAGCATAAGTAATAGAGATCTCTATCTACACCTCTTTTGTTGCTTGCATTCCTAATTACTAGCAAAAAACAGCAGGGAATCCACTCTGAAGTCTACTAATAGCCTTATGGCAATAAAGGATTAAGCTTAGGAAAGTGCTTCTTACAACATCCTGTTAGATGCATTTGCTCTTTCTGCTTTATGGTGGTGGTAATGGTAACATCTGCTCGTGGGAGATTTTTTCCGTATACTCTCTCCAATAGTTATATACACATAGAGCTTTAGGAAACTGGAGAATGGATTGCTTCATTTTCTGTAGAATGCAGCTATCTAGTCTTTCTGGGCACCAGAAATATGCTCTCTTGATGGTAAACTATTTTTATTAAAATAAGGATTGAAGATAGCTTTGACAGTACTTGAATGTCTTTTGTAGAAGTAACTGGAACTGTGACTATCACAGTTACAAGGTACTTTTTTTCATTGTTTTTGTACAATCCCACCTTAACAAGTACAAATTTTAACTGCAATTTATAGTAACAACTAAACCTAAAAACTTCTTAGAAACACACCATCAATTAAGCTGAAAAATAATTGTTTTTCATTTTAAAGTTGTTAAAGTTCCAACTTTGTCTTTCATTTTAAAGTTGTTAAACTGATCTAAACTTATACAGATAACATTAATATTCATGTTCATAACTTTACATATTCATTAATTTTCTTTAATTTTCTATTCTAAAGCAGCAGTTTTTTGAACTTTAAAATGTCAGGACTGTTCATTAGAATTAATTATCTAACAGCATCTACCACAAGGTCAAAGTCATAAGCTGTTTTTGTGTCATTTATCCTGCATATCTAAAGAACTTTTTTTTGAAAAACAAAAGGAATCATAGTATTGCTTATAAGAAGTTTATAACAAATGCTCTGTAAAGAAGTCTAAACTGATGTTTAAAAATTGCTTAAAAAAAAGTGACAGAGAATTAGTTATGAAAGGAGCAAAAACAAGTGAAGAAAAGTGCACTATTTCACTCCAAGTCCACAATGTAACTGCAAGTAAAATGTCATATTCAGTTATCGTTCCCTGTACTCAAGCAGGATTTAACAGACAGATAAGGCAGAAGAAGACACTGATAAGGGCAAGAAGGATACAGAATTATTTCAATTCAAGGACTGATTAATAGATTAGGTCTCCAGACTGGAAAAATGACAGATCAAAGTTTTTAAATTGCAAGTGGCCTGGAGAAGCTGGCTGAGGAATGTTTGTTTATTGTTTGCAGTATAAGAATATGAATGATACTCGGGGTTCTGGGTTA
>NW_010543929.1:26725-78778 GCF_000687285.1 Phaethon lepturus | reverse complement strand
CCTACACGGTGGTGCTCAGATATCTGCTTTCTGCAGGGAAAAGGAACAGCTTTCCTTAAGGTGTTTTGGATATAAAAATTCTGCATGGGTTCAAAAGGTTATTGAATGGAATCACATGCAGAAATACAACATTTGGCTTCTGCTGTTTCTGAGCCACAGAAAGCTGTCGTGAGGCTAGCAGAGTGTACAGGTACAGAAATCATTAGAAGCCTGTCTTGATTTTATACTCCTCCTCAGGTGTCACTGTTAATCTGCATCAGAAATGGGACATGGACACAAGTCTTTTAATCTGATTTGCTAAAAAATATTTTCATATTCTTATGCAATGTGTAAGTTGAGCATACAGCAGATATTTCTAATGTTTGTTTGCTAAAACTGTGGTGAAAAGCTAAGGTCATTATAAATATTTTTCTTCTTCCCTCAAGTGGCTAAGAACTGTATAGAAACATTAAACTTAGTTACTTTTACATATCGGATCTTACTTTATAAGGCCTTAATATGTCTTACAATACACATTTTTAAACTCTTCTTTTGTCTTTATAATTTGCATTGTTTTGTCAATGACACATAAGCTGCACAGTAATATTATATTAAAAGGTTAGCATTTTTTCAATGAAATTGTATTAACTTATTCCCTGGAAAAGAGTAAAAGTAAATAAATGAAAATCTATTTTCCCAGGAAAATCTGATATCTTGTATTATCTTCACAGTTATAATTTTGTCACTAGTAATTCAGTACCCAGGTGGTCACAGAGAAAAGCTGAAAATCATCTGTCTCTGAACACACTTAGATTGCCAGCAATCAATACATTATAAGGCCTGATCCAGAGAAAAAAAAAGAAAAAAACCCAAAAAACCCCACATACATTCATATTTAGCTTTGCCTATGTGTAGTCTGGAGTACTTACACAAGAGACACAGGGATTTAAGTCTTTACAGAATCAAAATTATAATGCATCCTACTCCATAAACATTTTTTAAATGGCTAAAAAAAATTTAAAAAAATACAGGAAAGGAAGTATAGTTTCATCCAGATATATATGAATGTTATAAGAAATTAATGTGACCAAAAAAACAAAAATAAGTATAGTGCAGTTTAAAACATCACTATAGAAAATCATTGTTTCCAGTTCCTATTCCTGCTTGTCTGAATACACAAATGCAAATTTAAAAAAGCAGCAAATTATTTGGTAAAAAGGTCAGACCAATGACCTTTGGGAAATGGGAATAACTAAGAGTATCTATTCAGGCTGTCGTGCCACAAATAGTGCTGTTGAATCTATGTGATCCTGCCAGAACATATTTGAATCTTTTCAGTGAATGCATAGTTGCATGGTTGAGTTGTGAACGGTCACTGTAAATTAGTAAAACTGTAAGACTGTGTCTGAATGCTGCGTGAGGCACTGGTATGACCGCCCCGTTCAGTATCCTAGCCAGCACCGTACCCTCCCACAAATAGTAGAATATCATCCTTGTGGCTATGCAGGAATATTTCTGCAGCTTCTCTATTCCCAAGGTTGTCACCATCCTCATTAGAAAGCTTTTACTGGACATAGACTCATCTTTTGTCAGGGCAACATGTCTTTTGTTTCCCACCTGCTCAGTTAGAATTAACACTTTGCTTGGTCATGGTCATCCGAGGAGAACCACCCATACATCCTTACAAAGAGAATGGGGAAAGAAATTTTTTTCTGGCAAAGCCCTCTGGTCTAGCAGGTATGGAAGGATGGACTGACACGGTAGGTCAGACCTACCAGCTCCTTGGCAAAACAAGCAAGACTTATGGTGTATCCAGAGCTTAACACTGTACAAAAACATGAATAAATAAACAAACAAACAAGCTCATCACAAGGACTTCTTACCTGGGCCAGCAACTTTCTGCTCTTCTTTGTAATGGGGAAACTTAATCCTCCTTAATCAACAAATATATGTAATATTCATTGATTAACACAAATACACATATATTTAAACGGCTATTGGTATTAAATAATTCTCTGTAGAAAACAGCTAGATTTCTTTACTGGATCTAACCATTTTGCAAAAAGCTAAAATTGTAATGACAATATTCTTCAGCTCCATGACATGAAAACTAAAAAAAAAAAAATAGTAGTTGATAAAAATATCCTTCATGTCTGTAATTAATGCAGTTACATAGCCCGATGGTTTTTTCTACCTTTATTAGAGTCAAACTGATCATGTATTCAATGCAAATCAAATAATTAAATAATGAAAATTTTAGGGATGCAGTATGCTTAGCTGTCTGAAATGGCACTACTTGCCCCTGTTTAGGCTGCTGACTAACTCCAAGTATTTTTAATAGCCTGGACTTTTCACTACAGAGTTAACTTAGCTCTGAACACATACATGTTTAGTTGTTTACCTTTTTTCAGTGTCCATTTGCCAAGTATAGGAAATTGAGTTATGTTTGCTGTCTAATGCAAGTACTGATCAAAGACACCTCTAAAACTAAAAAAGATATCTCAGTGACTCTCACTTTCTGTTATATCTTCCAAGTCTCCTATTCCATTTTGTTCCAACTGAAATCCCCAGGTAAATCTTTAGGGAAATTCTACCACCATTTTATAACTTGGGAATGGCATTAATAAAATAGAATGGGGAGAGGAAGAAAAAAAAAATTAAAAGAATGGAAAAATACAACTTGGAATTTGAAAACTGAATGGAGATTCAAGTTCATTCAGCGTCAGCTTTGCCTCCCACTCCAGTTGCAACGTTATTTATATTTTCTTTTTTTCCTGAAGTATCAAGCCATTTCTGACTATGTAATATGAAAACCTAAAGAAGATTTTCAGCACTAATGCATCTAAATCTATCTGACAATATTCAGTAGGATGCTAAATAATTAAAATATTTTGGTTCTGTTTTTTATTTTTAATTAAAGTGTTTACTTAATTTAGGAGTTATCCACATACATACCAAAGAGAGTACATAACAAACAAAATACATCAGTTCAGACTTTTAAGATCTTTATACGTGGTTATTCAATCCATCATAGATATCATATTCTTATCAGGAAATTCTAGATTTAAAATATTCTTATCTTTTGGATGGCATAAATATCACAGTAGAACAGTTTTCATACTCATCAATTCCATAAAGGTGTGTTCCTGGCTTCTGCATAAGAGGACTCATTCCATTGCAAATTTTTCTTGTGGATATACTACTTTTATTTTTTTTTTAAAACAAGAACAATATCAATCCATCAATGAATTTGCCTGTTTTAATCACAAATTTTGGCAAGGCTGAAAACTGTGGTGAAAGGGAATGCACTAAAAACAGAATAAATCAGAGGCGCAGGGCAGGAAAGCTGTGGGCCATTATAAAAGCACCTTTATAAACTTTTTTTGTTCCCTGGATGTATTCTAATTGTTCCTTGACAGATCCTCATATTTCTAATTCAACATCCTTGTCTGCAGGTGCTACAGGTGAAAAAGTACCTACACCTACTCTGCTTTTTTTTTCTTTCATTTCCACTTATGTTAACTGAGCTTGACATCTCAAATCATCTGGAAATATTTTTTTTTGCTGTTCTTAACCACCCATTTAATAATGTGAGCACTTTAATATGGTCTTATTCTTTTTGCGTCATCTTTTCCTGGTGAAACAGGAAATGACTAAAAGCTCTGCAATCACCATTTTCAACGGGGCAATATTACTGTGGATTTTTTATGTTATCTACACAAGCACTACAGTAGCTTTTTGCGAAATATATGAAAGTATAAAAATGCTGTGATGACAAATTGCTCTGGTTAATCAGAGAAAACATGCTTTCAGGTATTAAAGCACTCATCATTAACAGGTAATCAATGAAATAAAGAAGTTGTTTCTAATTAGTTGGAATTGTTTTCTCGATATTATTATTTTAATTAATTATTCAACTAATAATGGATTTCAGTCATTAACTATCCTGGATTTGGCTGGCATAGAGTTAATTTTCTTCCTAATAGCTGGTATAGTGCTGTGTTTTGGATTTCGTATGTGAATAGCGTTGAAAACACACTGATTGTTGCTAAGTGGTGCTTATACTCAGTCAAGGACTTTCCAGCTTGTCATTCTGCTCTGCCAGTGGAGAGTTGCACAAGAAGCTGGGAGGGGGCACAGCCAGGACAGCTGACCCAGACTGGCCAAAATATTCCTTACCTTATAATATCATGCTCAACATATAAAACTGGAGTTGACTGGGGGCCAGGAATTGCTGCTCAGGGAAGAACTATTGATCACCAGCTCATGAACAATTGTTGCATTGTGCATCGCTTGTTCTTGTATATTCCTTTATCAGTAACATTATTATTATTTTCTCTTTTTTTTGCTGTCCTGTTAAACTGTTTTTATCTCAACCTGCAAGTTTCTTTTTTTTTCTGATTCTATCCACCACCCCACCTTGGCTGGGGGCAAGTGCAGAGCTGCGTGGTGCTTAGTTGCTGGCTGGGGCTAAACCAGCACATAACTACCTATGAAGATAAAAGCTTTTCTTCAAAGACTCAGAAAGGTTTAAAACATTTAAAACATTTCTTTTTTTCTGTTTACAGTTAGAAGGCACCCAATACTATTCAGATATCAAGGACAAAATAATTGCAAAATAGACTTCTGCTTATAAATATTAAGAGAAGAAAAGGCAAAGCCACAGGAGAATTGAAGTAAAAATGAAGAGTAATTGAAGTTCAGTTGCTCCAATTGCTCTTCTTTTCCTGATGAATAATAACTATGAAATGAAGAGATTAAATGAGGGGAATCTGTAACGGAAATGAATGACTACTATTATCAGCAAAGTGACATTAAAAGGATACATGGTAATTCATGTGGATTGGGACACTTCAGGATTAAATACAGAAGTTTGTAACTACTAAAAGGAGAGGAGTGAAAAAAACAATTCTTCTGGAAATTTTTTAATTAAATTGTATTTTAAGTTATGCTCCTTCTTGCGGTCTAATATAGTGGAAGGGTACGGCTTAATGTAAGTGCTAAAAATAAAAGCAACCCATCTTTATGTCAGACTGTCCGAAAGTGCTGAGAAAATTTTTAAATTAAAAATTAAATTTTACTTTCTGGACACATTATACTCCGTGCTGCATGAGACATCAGTTTATTTTGCATATTTTGCAAGATTACCATAATGAATGTTCAATGTAAAATAGTGTTAAAAGCCACTAGAGCTAGGAACGCAGGTGCAATTCCTGTATTCTGGGTTTAATCATGATGACTGTCAAATTTAAATGCAAATTAGGACTAATTTTCAAAAAACGATCTAATTACTTTCAAAATATGAAAGCAAGCCATCCACAAATCTATTAGTGCTGTCTTCAAAAAGCTTATTGAAAAGGAAGGGGAAGGGGAAGGGGAAGGGGAAGGGGAAGGGAGAAGGGGAAAGGGAAGGGGCATTTAATAAAACTTGCTGGCCATGTAATTTTTTTTGCATAATTCATCTGTAACTACTTTTTCAAGCATAAGATTCTAAGGCTCTTTACAAGGAGTCTTCAAAGGATTTTCTTTGGGAGAGAGGGAACATCTAGTTATAATGAGTCAATCTCTCTCATGCTAGTGCATGCTAGCTTCTGTGTTTCATACTTAATGGCTATCGCCTGAATAGCATCATTTGACAAGCAGCACTGAAATGCTCAATGGGAAAATTTTGCAACTAATTACCTAAATCATTAGAAATTTTTACCTTTTCCAGTAATAACTGATTGGATATGTAATCTTACTTTGTGTCATCTAATTAGATTTTTATTGAGGTTGTATTAATATTGGACATAAAGTAAAATAAGATCTAATCTATATTCAGTAACAATTTAAGATTTTTTTTTTCAAAATCAATAACATCCTTATCTTATTCCATATCTATTTATTGACTCCTTCATGTTTGTTTGTTTATTCATTCTCTAGAAAGATTCTGAGACTGTGTGTCACTTCAGATAAGAATGTCATTGTTTGTGAAATTATGACACCCTGTTGATAAACTGATTTTATTAAATGTTCTTGTTAAAAGCAAAAATGAAGTAAAGGTGGAGGGAAGAAGAGGCAGAAAATCTTGACAAAAGGAGGAGAAACAAAAGTGCAAAATATTGGGGGAAGGACTTACCACAGCAGTTCAGATCACAGAATTAGTCACGGAGTTAAATCTTTGGCAATGACTAATATTAGATGCTGGAAAGAGACTGGACTGTGCAACAATACTATGCCTTGGGTAGTTCTTTGTATTTCATTTAAAGAAGAACAATACTGGTCGGAGTTGGTTTACTTGTCAGATATGAATCTTGGTGTTAAATGCTAGGTAAGTATATACATATTTCTTACATGATGTGGAATACACAAGTAAAATTTCTCTCCCCCACCCCGTTTTCAGTTCTTCCACCTACAAACATTAAAAAGAAGAAATTTAAGCCTCCTTAAGTGCAATAACAAAATAATTTGTTGAAAAAAAAATGTGATTAATCTACTTTTGGCTAAAATTTGTCAGCCTGGATTATAACTTTTTTATCTTAAGTTTTGGGTTTTTTGTTTGTTTCTTGTCATTTTAGTGGCCAGGCTTGCAACACTCCCCTGAAGCAAATGTACATCTATGCTATTCATAGGCAGGTGGGTGCTGGTATATGTAAGATCAGACACAGAAAGAAAATAAAAGATGGAGATGTCTTAAATCAGTTTTACCAACAGAAAAATAATGTTCACGGAATCATAGCCTGGCTTTGTGGAACCATGTCATGACTGTGAATTCAGTTATACCTTGGAGTAATCCAAACGGATGGCAATTAGACTATATCTGGAGTAATTCATATTCAGCATGAACAAGACTGAAGGCAACAAGCAACATCTGTTCTACATTGTAGATTTTCCTTAATATTATTGTATTTTTAGGACATTATAAATGACCAATTTTTTACCTAGTTGTACCACATATATTAATACTACTACTACCCTAAGCAAAGCTAAACAAATCAGTGCAGCTTAAGATAAATAATATTCACTTAATAGAGCACTGATGATGTTCCAATATTCTCAGTTTTAAAATTTTTACATGATATTTCCCTGGAGAGCTCAGGGGTTTTTATGCTGAAGGCTGTTCTCTACACGTGTACAGCATGCACTGAGCCACTGACTTAAGCGTTTGGAAAATTTAATCTTTAATTATCACAGAAGATAAGAACTCTTAAACTATTTAGGCATAAAGTGACACTCTGATCTAAGTCAAAGATAATGGAGTGAGAATTTGATACTTACTTTGTATGATTAAAAGTCAGGTTTCATTTAAAGTACCTGAAATCCAGAGAATGTTCTAATTTTAATATATATGCAAAATTTACAGTAAAAGGAAATTTTTTTATTTAAATAATTACACAGTAATTAACAGGACATTTTAGTATCTCCTGTAACTGAAATGTTATGACAAGTTTGCTAAAAGACAGTTCATATTGTACTGTGAAGCTGAGGAGAACTCCAAACATGGAGAACGTTAAAAGGCTGGGAAGTAATATGGAAGCCTGCTCAACCGAAAAGTGATGTTGTCTTTACTGTACATCTGTGAATATCAGTTCTAACTTGGGGTCCAAACAAGGATTGTTTGCCATTTCCACATGTTTGCCAGTTGTCTTTCAGGGGATTTATGACTGATTACCTGTTTATCAAACAAGCTGAACTAGTCTTCCCCAGACTGTGCCATGAAGGGTAGCTGTAATATTTCTTATGTGACAGTATTGTAACAAGGAGAGAACATAAAATTTATAAAGACTTATTGGAATCACTTGTTTGAATGGATCAATACAACAGCAAATTAATTGCTTTGGACAACAACATGATGTTGAACTACTTGCAATAAATCATTTGAAGATTGCTGTTTTTCATGACATAAAATATGGTTGGTTTATATTAGCATATTTTAAAGGTGGTGGACATCTCTTAGACACCAGACTCTGAAGTTTCCTCAGGATCTGTAGTAGAATATTAGTTGCACAGTCACCATATTCTATATTTTAGAAGGGTTAGGCAGAAACAGGTTGGAAACAGTTGTGCCATGGAGAAGCTCAAGTTGCACAATCCCAATCAGTTTGGATTCAGACAATGAGGTAGGTTACATCTCACTTAATCTCAGACTTTTATGGTACAGATGTCTGCATATGAGGCAGTCAAGTTGATGGTGGATATAGGCGTTTTTTAGATTGAATGTGTCTTACATATTTTAGGTATTTACCTTACAAAAAGATAAGTGTTTAATTTTGTCCATTGACTACAAGAAGAACCTACATGAATATGAGTGTATATAGAAAGATGAGTCAGATAATTTTCAACCAGAGATTTTTTTAAGCTGACTTCTGTGTGACTGTTAGCTTGTTCCCCGATAGCTCAGAAGAACTCTTTGCTCCTCCACTAGCATATAAAAAACATAAGTCTGCTGCAGTCCACAGCTCCAATCCCCTTATAACAGATGATAGCAGGAATAAAATGAGTGAAGCAGTTATCCTAAGTGAAAAAACAAAGAAGTGCAAAGACCATCAGAAACCTATTTAAACAAACTTCAGACTGAAACAAAACATAAATATTTATTACATCTTAGGTCGTCAGGAGCACCACCCTAAAACTGAAGAATGGCTAGAGGCAGCTGTTATGTTCCACAGACCCATCCAGTTTACCGCATGGGCAGTAAGCAACGGGCATGAGCAAGACATTGATATTTAATCTGTGGAAAACTGATTACATTTGGGACTTTTTTATTGAATAGTAGCGACTGCCACACAGGCATTTTCTAGGATGCAGTTGATGGATTTTTCCCTGTGCATGAAAAAGAAAATCAAAAAAATCCATGAATGAATGACCATGAAGCAGGGAAGAATCCAGTATTGAATAATAATCTAATAGCATGGAAACCATAACAGTGCAAATACCACCACAGGATGATAGCTAATTCCTTAGAGGGTTTCTTAAGGGACAGTGGACACAACTTCAGAATAAAATGAATTATTATGTGACAGAGCTGCCAGAGGTTGCCGTCTCCAGATATCTTCATGACCCAGGTGAGTTCTCCTGCCCCAGTTTGGTGGAAGGGAGACTGCTCCTAGCTCCCCATCCCTTCATGCAGGCGGTAGAAAAAGAGTTTATTCCCATGGGCTGGTCATTGTCCTTGAATACCCCAAGGAGCTGCCAACTCCGTGCCCTCAGTTCACTGGGCAGGTCCCTGGGGTTCTTCCACCTGTTATTGTCTCTCTGACCCTAGCCAGGTCTTTGTTTGATGTAATTAGCCTTTTATCAGATAATCTGACAAAGCCTATGGAACATTTATTCAACGTAAGTTAGATACAATTGTGCAAACCAAGGTGGGGACAAAATCAGTGTGGTGGATAATAAACTATTAACAAGAGGTACACAAGCAGATCGCAGAGCTGGTAGCCATGACTTTTGCTGCTACAGGGAAGGAGAGGAGGAGAGACATGGCAGGCAGGAGGAAAAGGATAAGGAGATATAAAATACATACACAAACTGAAAATACGCTAAAAATCGAACATCCATGATAGTGTGGTGGGGGCACCTTAAATTATAGAACATAATAAGCCACTTATATTGTAAGAAATACAAAGGATCAAAGTGTGTAGAATTTAAAGATTTTGGGGTACATTATAGGGCTGAAATACCCTAATGACCACAAGGTTTATGCTTTTAGGTGTTTCCTTCTCCCTGTAGCAGAAGGTAAAGAGGTGCTAAATAATTTAATGTTTGAATGAAACATTTCATGCGCAGGTGTATTCTCTGATTAATGAGGAGGAAGGAAGAGGAAAACACCATTTTTTCTTATGTAAATTATCAGAACAACTAAACAAATAGCTAAATATTTCATAACCCTTACATATGATAATTTTTACAGAGATTCATCTTAAAGCCAAAGGGCATAAATTGTGGGTTTATGTTATGAGTGTATTATATGTTAAAACTTGTTTTACAGTACTGGCTTTGTTTCCTTTATTTTCTCCCCTCACTCGCTGTATTCTTTTCTTCCCTCACAGACACTTAGGTTATTTTGGTGGTGAGAACAGTAAAAATAAAATTAAATAGATGGTTTTAGACTCTTAGAATGCACTGAAATAGGAGTGGTGCCTGGGGATATAACAACTTGGGTTATTATCTTTGATTATTTTTTCAATTTATTGTCTTCCTTTCTTTCTGTCCTATCATGCAAACAACATACCTTTAAGTGAAGCATAAAATATTATGAATAGTATATTAAGATCCATGTAATTGTGTTAGGTTTTATGAATTTTACTGAGGGAATTTCAGCAAAATTAATTTGCAGTCTCTTTAGGACAGGAATGGAGTATATATGAAATGTCAAAAATATTTTAACACAGAAACAATTTGTAGTTAAGTGTTAACGCTAGTTCAAAAACATCATTCCTATATTTTCCAGATTTTGTAGAAATTAATATATCATGACTCTCTTTTTATCTTTGGAAATGTTCATCTAATGAAAATGTTTATGCATAAAAAAGACACTGTCTGTTTGATATGTAGGATATGTAAGCAAGAAATAAATAATCCGCTTAGAGAAAGGAATTTTTTTATTAGCCATACAACATTATTTAAAGTAAGAAGAAGGATCTCTGCAGCAGCAAATTGCTTCTAATAAACATTACATGAAACAAAAGAAAAGGAAAAAGTATTTTCTTCTAGGAGTTCCACCGCTTAGAAAAAAATTTCAAAGATTATCTATTTCAAAACCTTCACGCAGTAAAGAGCATAGGCAGGATGAATTCTTTTTGTTTTCTCAATGTCTCGGTTGCCAATAAAAGTTAATGCTCAACAACATCTTAAACAAAAAAATGAAATTAGGCACAGGCATTGTTTTCTATTGTAGGTGCAGAAAATTACTCTAATGACTGGTAATTGAAGAGTTTTCAGAGTAATGCCTTATGTATACTGTTGAACTTTCTGTAGGGAAGTATACTAAAATTCTGAGTGTTAAATTGCAAATAATTTTATACAGGAAAGACTGAAAATAATGCAACACATCCAAAACCTTATTTTAATGTTGCAAGTCAAACACTGGGATAAGAATTGCCACAATAGTTTGACCCTAAATCCTTGATTTTAATTTGGCCAGCTAGAGAAGTTAGAAGGCTAATGATAAACTGAATCATAATGTAACATTGGAAAATACATTAAAATCACACTGTAAAAAAAACCTGTTCCCTTGTTTTTACATTGTCATACCAAATTTGTTGCAGTGATTTTACAGTGACATTCCCTTTCACCAGATTTCAGCATCCAATATGTTTTGAAAACTCACAAAAAGCTGAATATAACTGTTGTTCTGAAGCACTGAAAACTCTCCATCAAATGAACATGGATCACTTGGCCATTGCATCATACTTACAGCCTAGTAGTACTGAGCTATTAACTTCACGTAATCCCATGTCAAACTATCACCCCAGTGGTTCCCCCTGAATAACCAGTAAAGTCAGGTAAAGATACTCAGTGGCAGGCCAGACCTAGAAATGCTAAATAAGCATAAGAAATGCACAACAAGACAGAGACAGAAGCTAAGATTTTCTGCCTGTCAAGCACCATGGAATCATTCATAGCATAAAAATACATAGCCAACAGATGCCTATAGGTTTGATATTATCTAACCAAATTCAGAAATTATAGTTATGCAGGGAAGAAAAAGTAACAAAAAGGTCTCATCTTCTCATACCTACCTTCTCAACATTTATTTTATTAATAGTGTTAGCCTTGATTCCAGACACAAGGGTAAAATCATACATCTTTTGTGAAAGTCTCACTGAAGTCACACAACTGCAAATTCCCTCTCACCATCCATTCTTGAGTCACTTTGCTGTCCTTCACTTTTTCATTTTATTATTGCTTTTTCCTCTGTTGCTCTGGAAATGCACAGAGGAACTCTTAAATCTTCATTATTATGATTACTTTCACATTTGTTGTCATCTTTATCGATTCAGTTGAAAAATCTAACAATTTGTGCAAAATGAAGGATATATGATGAAGTATTTTACTATTTCTGGCATGATTTTTTTCACTTTCAGTTTCATATTCTCTTTTTGCTTTTTATTTGTCCATGCTTCTTTTCTCTTTCTCCATCCTGTTAATTTTTCTTTAATACCAACCTCCATTCACATACTTTTTTCCTGCTTTTGACATAACTCTTAAATGCAGTGGTTTTTTCTTTCTTTCTTTTTTTTCTGATTATAGAACATCTTACCATCCATTCTCTTTGAAATTTTCCAAATATTAACTTTCACTCAGCACTATCTTCCCCATTTCCCAAAACTTCTTTTCTTTTGCAAAGAAATTTTCATTTCCTTCCTTGTTACTTTGCTTTCAGTTTCTGTTAATTTCTCTTTTGCATTTTTTCAATGTGAAAATATTATTAAAATATTATTTCCCCAACCAACCATTTTCTTATTCTTTCTATTTCATATCTCTAGCTCTGTCTCTGGGGATCGCCTTCCTTATTTAGGGATCTATTTTGCTTTTAAGCAAAATGATCTCATAAATATTGACTTCACCATAAGATTTTATGTCTTTTTTCTGCACAGTATCTTTATGTTCTTGTCCGACCCTTACTGTTGTTTCTGGCATTCTTTTTGACCTGTAAAGATATTTTCAATATTCCTCAAAGAATATGGTTCCACAGGACTCACCAAATATATTTCTCTGAGATGAAGGGGCTTCAATAACTGTATAGATCTGGACAGACTTGTCAGCTGTGGGAATCAGGAGAACTTCACCAGAGAAAAACTTGTGTGAGCCCTCTCCCACCTTTAAACTTCTGACATTTTTTTGTTTCATACTTTCGCTCTGAAATAGTGCATGGCCCCATTAAAAATGTGGTTTTATAGATATGAAGAAAAAATTACATTTCTGGATGGAGACAGTCAGATGCTTTTAAAATGCACTAAAGAAAGGAAAATGAAAAATTAAGGAAAAATGTAAAATAAAAAGGGAAAGAAGGGAAGGCAAGGCAAGGTAAGGCAAGGCAAAAAGAGAAAATTGTAAGCTGATGAGTCTCTTGGCTCTCATGTCTCACCCTCTTCAGAGTTGTCACTAATCAAGTTCCTCACTACATCATCATCTCTCCTTTTACTTTCCTCCTGGCACACTAATTATCATCTGTTACAAATGTAAATGAAGATTATAGCACTGAAGTATACTTAACATGTTGCATATACATGAATTGCAATATTTTATCAAGGATGCTCACTCCTAAAAATAATCGGTATCTAGCATTTCAAACCTGCTCTTGGCAGTTTAAGGACTCTTCTTCAATAAATTCTGCAGAACCCAGTGGGGAAGTGGAACAACTGGGGAAAAAAAATAAGACCCTTTCACTCTTTTTTAATGAGGATATGCAGAATATTATTGTCTCCCTCAGTAGCAAGGTGCCACGCTGAGAGCTGGAAGAGAGAGCTGTTGTATAACAATTTCTTCACAGGAAGCTTGAAAAAACTGTTGGCTTTCTCAGGCCCTTAATAAAAGAGCAATTAACTTGAATCTTTACAGTCACAAGCACAGAGCCTCCATACAGATTAAACAGAATCCTCTCAGCTCAATGTCTTTCAGGGGCTGTAAAACACATCCCTTGCCATTACTGCAGAGGTTCTGCCATCTTGCCTACTGATTTCAAAGTTACCAGGATCAGATTTCAAAAACAGTCAGGTACGTCTAGTTAGGGACCAGTCACTTATTTCACCATTCAGAACATTATTTAATTGTATCTTGAAAAATTCAGTGTCCTTGAGAATACTAATTAACAAACACCTTTGAGAAGCATGAAACTATGTTAAATTACTTTATAATAGACATTTTTATATTTTTCTATTGGTGGGACATGTTTTGTTTTCTTTGCCTTATTTTTTTTAGTTGAACAGAGCCATTTATTATGATTTACTGAGTGATCCTTCTCTCATATTCCAACATCTTTGAAATGTGTGTGCTGAAATTATGACAGGATCTTGCCGTTTTGACATACAGAGGATAATGCACTTATGGGGATTCATTTCTCCCAAAAAGAAAGCTGGCTCTAAGATCTGATTTTATTAGCATGATCTGTCCCAGATTTCCTGTCTGGCCTTGAACAAATCTCGGTGAACTCCATGGTAGTGCCTGTTAAGGTGATAAATCCAGACCATTCAGTACAGCTCAGGTTCACTATCTCAGCCACTGAAGCAGAAAAGCGTTGTCTTCACTAAACCTGAGTTAATAACTGCTATTTTAAAGAAAGCTTTGATTTCTCATGAGAGTTCTTTCATGATTATACAGGCCAAACTTTGATTTTTTTCACACCATCTAGCCAGTCACTTGCGCTGGCTTAAGTGAAGTCTGCATTAAGCTGTCCACACCCATAGTGCAGACATGCACTTTGTTACACAGCTGCTACAGTTTTTATTTCTGTTCAGTGCTTTCTTTCATAATAAACTCCAGCTTTTGAGGCAGTTTGGTAAAACTGTAAAATGTAAAAAGACTGTAGCCCTCATAAAAAGGCAGCAATAATAAAGAAAATTGCTGTGAATGATGTTCTGTCATGTAGGTGAGAAAAAAGAATTAAAACCAAGTACTTCGTTGGTTGCTAATATTGTCCAAGGATCACCACTGTGCAGTCTGGAAAGTAAGCAGTTGACACTCTGATTAAATC
This sequence comes from Phaethon lepturus, assembly GCF_000687285.1. Classification (NCBI taxonomy): domain Eukaryota; kingdom Metazoa; phylum Chordata; class Aves; order Phaethontiformes; family Phaethontidae; genus Phaethon; species Phaethon lepturus. The sequence goes on along the minus strand of NW_010543929.1, from coordinate 64,125 downwards.
GGTACCATTATACAATTAGTATTTTTACACCTCTAAATGTGAAGTAAATTAGTGAATATAACTCTAATTTAAGGCATTGAGAAGTAAAAGCCAAAGGGTGTGGAAGGGTCCTAGAGCAAAATTTGAGATCCTGTCTCACAAATGAATGTTTGGTCTTGCAGAGGTTTTCCTTCTGGCGCCCTGACCACCCAGACCCCTTCAACATCTGTGAGTCTTGGAATGTCTTGTGAAAGGAACTTGCCATGTGTGTATTGACAGTCCTGGAAGAGCTTCAAGCTCCTCTGTCCTGATGGGTGGCCAGTCTTGACTTTCTATCAGTTTGACAGTCAGTCATGCAGCAGCCAGGTCTGGTGTCACAGGAAGGGAGTCTCGATCGGCAGGCCCCATCAACCTCATGGAGTCCTACAGTCAGGGTCCAGGATTAGGTAAAGTGCCCCAGCAAATTCAGACCTGCACCTGCAGTGGACTTTCTTACTGATCAGCATCTTCCTTGCCTCCTGGGTTATTTTCTTGTCAGAGCAGTCTAAGCTTCCAGAGAAGATGTGAAACATCTTACTGAGAGAAATGCAAATTGTCACATGTGACTTAAAGCTGGTCTAGCAAAATTACTGGAAAATGTATCATACATAATGCAAGAAAATAATTCTGCATTTACAAAAGGTTAGTCTAGACATTGTAACAGGTCTTTCCTATATCTTACCTCTAGGATCCTGAGAAATTGGATCAAAATTGATAACATTTTCCTCCCTAAACTGTAAAAATGGCTGAATTCTCCCATGTTCTTTATTAAGGATGTAACTTAGTAATGGTAAATAACATTACCTGGAGGGCATATTTTAAATTAGATTAACAGTTGACTTCTTTTTTTCTTTTTCATGGGGGAACATACTCAATTTTCTGTGTATAGTAAGAATGTTGCAAACCTTCCTTCTGGAATATTCATGGTGATCTACTCAATATCATTACTAAGGGGACTATTGCTTAGAGAGATATTGCTTTCAGATTTAAAGAATCTGCAAATGTAATGTGATATTTAAACAATACAGCAGAGGTTGGGTTTTCTTAATACATTTTATTTTACAAGCAATCATTGACATAACCACTCAGTTTTAACTGGTGTTTGTCTCCTATCATATAAATTACAATCAGCAAAACAACTTCCATTACACTGAGATGAAACCACATACACTGCATTTTTAGCTTCTGAAGTATGTATCTTACTGACAAGGCATATAGAATGTAAGTCAAATGTCTCTAGCTATGTGCTTATCAAAATTACTGCTTTGTATGCTGCTGCTTTCATAAAATGAGGATTTTTTCTATGATTCATTTTTCCAGTTGTTCAAATTAGATTGTATTAAGAAGAAGTCTAATTCCTACTCCCTCTTAATTTGCCTTGCAAATGCCAGGTGAAGTTAATGGTCATTACTGATATAAATTTAAGCAATAACAGAAACATTACCCTGTTTCTTAAGTGTGTGATGTGCCTCTGGAGTGGCCATAATAGAGGGCAGCAAGTCAAAAGGTTAACCTTTTTAGAGGAAATAGATTATTAATAATTTGTCAAACCTCTGGGATTTCTGTCGTTGTTACTATACTACAAGTCTGAAAAGTATATTGCTGAATAAATGTGTGAAACTTTATTCCAAATCTTGTACACTTAATGTGACTGTTTGACAAGGAAGTGAGAACATAATGAAGATTCATAATCTTAGAAATAACACTTTTTTGATTTTGAAAGATGAAACAAGTTTTCAAAGTCGGTTAAATATCTTCACAGTGCATAACTTTGTAAGTACAAAGTTGTGTACACCTGTACAGCAGGTGAGAAGAATTACTTATAACATACCACTTATTATCTTAGAATCACCTCCAAAACCCCTATGATAACTGGACAATCATTGACAAAGAAGAGCTAAGTTTTGAATTTACATTAGAAAGATAAAAGAATGCTTACAATAAAATCCTATCATTTTTATAGGAATGGCATGAATTCAACATGAAAAGGTCCCAACTGAAATAATTTGAAAGAGAATCTGGAATTTTAATTTAATTTTTACTCTAAAAACTAAACCAAGCCTTAAAAGCAAAGTCTGCTATGTCCTTCCATTACAACAAACAGCTCAGTAGGAGATAAGAAAAACAGCAAACTTTTTTCCTTCTTATCCCTGATTTTCAGGTTTTGTTGATATGTCCTGGTTATGATATGGAAAATATTGCATCCCTCCTTGAATATATGACTGCGCTCACTTTGCCTTTGACAAGAGAAAGTAAGATCCTTTCTTTCTTCTGTGCATTCTGGTTAGAAAAAGATATGGAATTGGCCTCAAATGCCTCTAAGTAGAAGGTTATTCTCAAAACAAGTCAGTGAGTATACTGTGATAACAGGAGCTTAAGTCATTCTTCATGCTTGCTGAAGAAATTTTGTTATGATTGTCATTTGTTTCAAACCCAATTTGGCATCAATATTGACAAAAACTTATTAACTTTCATGACCTCATCAGGTCTCTGTGACAGCAGCTACTAGTAAGAGCCCATTTTTAATGGCAGTATATTCACACCCTACTAAGCACTAATTGAACACTTCTTGACAGTCTGAACAAACACAGAGGCCACATTTCCTTCCCACGGTCAATATCTTTATCTTAGACCAAAAGGCCAGACACAAGTAATGTTAATTGTGTAAAGCCGGTAGTATAGTGCCTACAGTTTTTACTGTTTTGCTACAAGTGAATGGTATAAGGTAGTGGAAAATGTGGGAGGTATCTATTGGAGATACTAAAACTTACTTCACAAGAGAATCACAGAAGAATGCCATTGGCTCTTCACTCTTTTCTTGACATGACATAGTTGCTTTTGTGGGAGATTTATGACAGCTTATGCACTCTTAGTGTAATAATCTTCTTCAGGGACTCTGCCATACCTTAGAGAGGAAGTCAAGCCTCTACTAGGGCATTAGATACTGTCAGAAGGAGAAGTTTAGTTCTCACCTCTAATTCCCAAGTCCAAAACTGAAATTCTCAAGAGTGGAGCCTAGTGAATGGGGATACATTTTGCATGTGTGGGAGGTGTGTGTGTTTGTTTTAGTTTGTTGTTTGTTTTTTTTTTTGGGGGGTGGTCCTTTTGACTATTACAGTTCTCAGTGTTCCAGTTCTTTTTCTGTGTGAATAACTGAGTCCTCACAGTGTTAAACACTTACAACATGTTTTAAATCTGCAAATTTAATTAAGGGTCCTTGTCACATGTCTACTGCAAATTCCTTACTACTAAAACATTTAATTTTTCATTAAAACTACAATACCATTAAGGTAAGAAAGTAAGACATGCCCCTCATCACTGCTAAACTAGAAGACATGGCTTTGCTGATCTAGTCATTCTTTGTCACATTTATTTCTGTTTATGGAAAACTATATTATGGAAGATTGCATCATATTAAAGATTTTGTGGTTCTGGGCAGTGTATGTATAAGCCTACTTCCTGTCTCTTTGCACTTAGAGCATCTGTTAATAGGAATGTTATCAATTCCAGCTGCCTAAAGGCAAATTGTAAGGAATGCATTTGGAAAGCAATCTGGTGTATAAAATGTTCAGAATTTTCTGTGTTGCATCAAATCATATTTCTCCAGTTTCATTTTAATTTTTTTTTACCAATCACTGTGGATAATGCAACAGTTTGAGAGCACGATCTTATGAAGAATGCAAGCAATGAATAATACTTGGAGTAGAAATTTATTAACTGGTTTTGATACTTTAGCTTGCCTTTTTATTTCCCTAAACATTTCCTTCCTGTAAGCAAGAGTATTACATAAAAAGACTATTTTAGTCAGAAAAGCTTTGATCCATTTTTATGAAGAAGACATTACATTTGTCTGGGGATGGAACCACTCAATACACTGGGTGTCATCCAGAGGCTGTTATCCAGAGGGACCTCGACAGGCTGGAGGAATGGTCTGAGAGAAACCTCATGAAGTTTAACAAGGCAAGGCGCAAAGTCCCATCCCAAGTAAGGAAGACCCCCTGGCAGTGATACAGACTGGGCACTGACAGACTAGGGAGCAGCTCTGGCAAAAATCCCTGGGGACCCCATAGTGAGCTGATCATGAGCCAGCAGTGTGCCCTGGAAACAAAGAAAACAAGCAGCATTAATGGAAGCACAGGCAGCAGGTCCAGGGAAGTGATTATTCATGCCTTTACTCAGAGCTGATTACACCACATCTAATTATTGTGTCCTGTACAGGAAAGACATTAATAAATCACCAGGATGGTTGAGACTGGACAACTTGCCTTATGAGATGAGTCTCAGGGACCAGGGCTTGTTCAGCCTGGAGAAGAGATGTCTGCGGGGCTCCTAACAAAAGCCTATCAGTACCTATGGGGAAGTCAGCAAGGAGACAGAGCCAGGCCCTTAAACATGGAGCATGGGGGGGAGAATGAGAGGGAGCAGGCATAATTTGAAACAAGGCAGTTTCAGACTGGATGGAAGGAGAAACTTTTATCCCATGAGGACAGTTGGTCAGCAAAGCAGGTTGTCCAGAGAGATTGCACTGTCTCAGTCTTGGAAGGCTTTCAATACCGACCTGGACACAGACCCGAGCAACCTGATCTGACCTCAGAGCTGTCCATGCTTTGAGCAAGAGGTTGGACTAGAGGTCTCCTGAAATACCTTCTTTGAGCCTATAAATATGATTTTTGCGGAAAAAAAGGTGTAAGTGCTACATTTTCCAGGGTATCTTTGCATATAAATCTAGCTGAAGAGCATTTGTAAGACTGTATTTGAAGTCTCATTTGGCTGGTGTATTAGCCTACCTCTGTAAAGCATTCATGGTAAGTTCCAGTTTTGACTTCAATTCTAACAGTTTTTATTAATCATAAAAGGATATTTTACTTTTTCCAACATAATATATTGTTGGGATTACCTTGCAGAGGCTTGACCTTGAGGAGAAGGAACTGTGGTTTTAAAGATGGTAAACAACCAAGGAGGAAGTGGAGAAGTGCATGACATTCTCGTGAGCAGCCAAAGGGGAGGTACTGGAGCAGAAGGAAGGAGAATGGTTAGAGAAGAGCACGTGGACACCTGCAGGCAGCCAATCCTGACTGTGTGAGAAGCGCGTAGACTGCGTGTGGTAACCAATCAGGACGCATTTTGTGGCGCGTGAGAGAGCTGTAACTGTATAAAAAGCGGACACTTGTAGCAATAAAGGTCTTTGGCTTGAATCCCCGCCAGAATCCATGCCTTAATACTCCACAATATATCAAAACCAGAATCTAAATCTGAAGGGTTTATATGCTAATTTGATAAAATTAACCATAAATTTCAATATTAATTGAGACAGTGATGGACATAACTGGTGTAATTGGTAACCTGGATAGGCCAGTTAAAAGAGACGACATAGGTGATCTGGTCAATGTGATGTAAGTAATCAAACAAGGCATCTTCTATATTGCATCACATTACTAACAAAGCAGTATAGAATAAACTGCTTTCCTCTCTTTGACATGAACACAGCTCTGCATGTTTAAGATCTTCTAGAAAAGAAAACCAGAGAGCCTTGATATGAAGAGAAATCTGGAAAAACTGGCATATACCCCTTTCAAATGTATTCAAGGAGAAAGTTATTCAGAAAATCTGTAGTGCGTGCCCTGTCTCTTTTAATAATTTCACAGCTACAATAAATAGCTTAGATAAGATGCATGTACTGAACGTGGTTGTCATCCACACACTAAGAACTGCATTTCATACAACACCAAACAACTTCAATAGCCTTCTTAATGGTATTGTATGCTTTTTGAACATGAAGACTGACAGAATTACATTTGTGAGATCCCATGAGAGCTTTCACTGCACGTGAGCCCAACATAATCCTTTGCAATCCTGAGAATGAGAAAAAAAAAAAAAAGACAAAAAAAGAGAGGAATGACTCAAGACCTTCCCCTGTCCAAGCTTTGGGCATGAACAAATATATCAAGCATTTCATTGTTAATTTCATAATCACACATGCAAAAAAAACCCCAACACAAAATATTAAATTGTTAAAAATAAAACATCTAATAGACAAGAAAATAAAAATTAAATTAATAATTGGCACAGTCTTTGGTAACATTAAAAGCCTCAGGTGGTCATGTTTCACACTACACTTTCCATCAGAAGTCGTCAAGTAAAGAACTTATGGAGAGAGAAAATGAGGCATGTATTCATACTAATGAAATAACTTCTGTTAAATCTATAAAGTTGGCAGTTCCCTAACCATCTTTGACTCCTGTGGGACATATAATAACAAAAAATCAGAGGTAAAATATACAGTGATAACCTGATGGTGCAGTTGACATGCCCAAGGGATGGGATGCCATCCAGAGGGACATGGACAAGCTCGAGAGGTGGGCCCATGTGAACCGCATGAGGTTCAACAAGGCCACGTGCAGGGTCCTGCAACTGGGGTGGGGAAAACCCCGGTATCAATATGGGCTGGGGGATGAAGGGATTGAGAATAGGCCTGCTGAGAAGGACTTGGGGGTACTCATGGATGAAAAGCTGGACATGGGAAATGTGCGTTAGCTGCCCAGAAAACCAACAGTATCCTGGGTTGCATCAAAAGAAGTGTGGCCATGTATTGGGTTTGCATGACAAGGTTTTGGTAGCAGACAGCCTAGAGGGGTATTTTCTATGAGAAGGTGCTAGAAGCTTCCCCTATGTCCGATAGATCCAATGCCAGCTGGCTCCAAGACAGACCCACCGCTGGCCAAGGCCAAGTCAGTCAGAGACGGTGGTAGCGCTTCTGAGATAATGTATTTAAGAGGGGAAAAAAAAGAAAAGGAACATCAATTGCAACCAAAGAGAGGATTGAGACAATGTGAGAGAATCAACTCTGCAGACACCAAGGTCAGTGAAGGAGGAGGGGGAGGAGGTGCTCCAGACACCAGAGCAGAGATTCCCCTGCAGCCTGTGGTGAAGACCATGGTGAGGTAGGTTGTCTCCCTGCAGCCCATGGAGGTCCAGGGTGGAACAGATATCCACCTGCAGCCCCTGGAACACCCCACACTGAAGCAGATGGGTGCCCGAAGGAGGCTGTGACACCGTGGGACACCTATGCTGGAGCAAGCACTTGGCAGGACCTGTGGATCGATGGAGAGAGGAGCACACACTGGAGCAGGTTTGCTGGCAGGACTTGTAACCCCGTGGGGGATCCATGCTGGAGCAGTCTGTTCTTGAAAGACTGAACCCCATGGAAGGCACCCAGGCTGGAACAGTTTATAAAGAATGAGAAGTCTGTGGAGGAGTGTCTCCCATGTGAGGGACTCCACACTGGAGTAGGGGAAGAGTGTGAGGAGTCCTCCCCTGAGGAAGAAGAGGCAGCAGAAACAATGTCTGATGAACTGACCACAACCTCTATTTTCCATCCTCCTGTGCCGCTGGAGGTGAGGAGGTAGAGGAATCAGGAGTGAAGTTGAGTCCAGGAAGAAAGGAGGGATGAGGGAAAGATGTTTCAAGATTTCATTTTAGTTCTTATTATAGTACTTTTATTTGATTGGTAACAAATTTAATTAATCTTTTCCCAACTCAAATCTGTTTTGCCTGTGATGGTAATTGCTGAATGATCTCTCCCTGTCCTTATCTTGACCTGTGAGCCTTTCTTTATATTTTCTCTCCTCTGTCCTGTTGAGGGGGCAGAGTGATAGAACTGCTTTGGTGGGCACCTGGCATCCAGACAGGGTCGACCCATCACAGACCAGCAGGTCAAGGGAGGTGATTCTTCCCCTCTAATCTGCTCTCTTGAGATCTCACCTGGAGTCCTGTGCTCTGGAGCCCTCAGCACAGGAAAGACATGGACCTGTTGGAGTGGGGCAAGAGGAGGGCCACCAAAATGATAAGAGGGATGGAACACCTCTCCTCTGAAGAAAGGCTGAGCAATTTGGGGTTGTTTGGCATGAGAAGAGAAAGCTCCAGGGAGACGTTCTTGCAGCTTTTCAGTACTTCAAGGATGCTTATAAGAAAGATGGGGACAGCCTTTTTAGCAGGACCTGTTGTGATAGGACAAGGGGTAATGTTTTTAAACTAAAAGGGGGTAGATTTAGACTAGGTAGAAGGAAGCAATTTTTCACCATGAGGGTGGTGAAACCCTGGCATAAGTTGCCCAGAGAGGTGGTAGATGCTCCGTCCCTGAAAAGATTCAAGGTCAGATTGGATGGGGCTCTGAACATCCTGATCTAGTTGAAGATGTTCCTGTTCATTGCAGGGTAGTTTGACTAGATAACCTTGAAAGATCCTTTCCAAGCCAAATTCTTCTATAATTCTGTAAGATAGTGCAGAAAGTACTTTAGATTGCCTCCGAATCAAAACTAGGGAGAAAAGGATCCTACTCAAAAGCCCTTCATTCCACTGTAAAAATCCCCTTAGAATTAAAATAACTGAAAGTGGTTTTGCCCTAAGCATGGACTGGGAAGAGGAGCTAGATACTATTAAATTATTCCCGCTGGATTGACTGAGCAACTGTCCTGCATGCAGCTTGGAGACTACTTCTTAGTAGTCACTTGACTCAAATTTCTGTGTAAGCTTGACTGTGTCAGAATCAACTACCTGTTTAATTTAAATGAAAAAAACCTTAATGCAGGAGCAAGCTCAAAATCTTTTAATAACCCATGAGCATTCAATGAGTTATTAATTGACACAGAGTTGTTTCAAGTGTCAAACATTTTTAAAAGAAACATAGCAAGTAAAAAGAAATCATGACAAAATAAAGTCTTCCAGTTAAAGCAAAAGAATTTTATAGAGAATTTCAGTTTTCCCCAAAAAATACTCCTACTGGGATGATGAAGAAAAAAAGTGTTGTATAGAGAAAGAACTTATGGTAGAAGAACTAAACAGCTTGAGCAACTCTGAAGATCAAATATTAATTGAAATTTACGGTGCTTAAGAATGTGGGTTCTAGTTCTTCAGTTTCTAGTCTTTTTCTGGTGTAGTCTTACTTAGAGAGTAAGACTGAAAAAAAGTGCTATTGTAATTCTTATATTAGGAACAAAAGAGAAATATATTCACAACTTCATATTTTATTTCTATGAAGTTTGAGGATATATGTTTCTACATAAAGGCCTTCCTAGCTGGCATGATCTGGATACTATTCATCATTCTGAATAATTACGCTGCAGTAGTAGTTTTGGATGGGTTAGAGTTAATTTTCTTGAGTAGCTAGTATGGGGATATGTTTTGGATTTTTGCTGAAAAAAGTGTTGATAGGGATTTTTTAACTATTGCTGAGCAGTGCTTACACAGCCTCAAGGCCTTTTCTTCTTCTCAGGCTGCCCCACCAGTGAGTAGTCTGGGGATGCACAAGAAGTTGGGAGGGGACATAGCAGGGACAGCTGAGTCCCAGTGACCAAAGAGATATCTCCTAACATATGATGTCATTCTCAGCAGTAAAATTTGGGGTGAAGGAGGAAGGAGGGACATCTGGAGTTATGGTATTTGTCTTCCCAAGTAACTGTATTGTGGTTACTTGAAGCCCTGCTTTTCTGGAGATGACTAAACACATGCATGCCGATGGGAAGTAGTGAATGAATTCCTTAATTTGCTTTGCTTAAGCACACAGCTTTTGCTTTCCCTGTTAAGCTGTCTGTATCTCGACTCATGAGTTTTCTCACTTTAACCCTTTTGATTCTCTTCCCCAGTGAGCAAGTGGCTGTGTGGGCCTTAGGTGCATACCAGGGTTAAACCACAACAGCTACTTAACAGTTTACTTTCCCCAAAGGAAAAAGAATTCCTGGAGAGAGTTTAAGTGATCTTTGAATTATGAAAGCATCTAAAGATGTGGAAGATCTGAGATCTGTGAGAAAGATGTGTGAGAAAGATCTGAGATGCTGCTATTTTGTTCAGAGATCATCCATTCTGGGGAAGAAGAGAGAAGAAAAAAATATCTATCAACCATTTTTCTTTGGCTCCCATTAAACTTGTTTATGCTCTGTCTTTCTAAACTTAACACTTCTTAGATGAGCTAAGTATTTTAGAAAACCTCAGTATGTATTTTAAAAATTTATAATGGCTAGAAATTTCTAGTTCAAGGTTTTACAGCTATGAGAACAAAATTTCTATTGTTAATAGCAATTTCCATTGTTAATAGCAAAATAATAAATTTAGACCAATATTCTGTATCTGAAACATTAATATATTAATTTATCATCAAATTATCATTCTTCAGCCATAATGTTTTTCTTAATTCTGGTTATGTGCCATAGAATATTTGGTACATAAAAACCCACAAATGAATAGTTTTCTCCTATTCTGTAAAACAATGATTCTTTTAAAGTTGTAAGATACTTACAGATTATAAACTGACACTAGATATTTTTAATTAAATGTATACAATATATACTTATTCACCAGTTTCCTTGCATTTAATATGTTTTTATAAATTTCTTAGAGACTGTACTCTCTAAGAAAGAAAAATATCTTAACAGCATCATAGATCTTGCCTGTATATCTCAGCTTCAGTTGTGAAAGCCTAACCTTCTGAATCACATGTTTTCTTTATAAAAGCATGTAATGTTAATTTACTGTTGTTTTTTTAAAAAATAAATTGTCTTTATTGTATTATAATGATTTAAAATTCCTGAAAATGTATCATCTTGAGAATCTGTCTTGTTGCTTAAAAATTTATAACTTACCCTAAAACTCTGATGAGTGTTCCTAGTTCTTATTAAAATCAACAGCAGCTCTGGACAGCCTTATAGACTTATAGAACATTTCAGATGGAAAGGACATACAATGATCATCCAGTCCAACTGCCTGACCAATTCAGGGCTGACCAAAAGTTGAAGCACGTTAAGAGCATTGTACAAATGCCTCAAATGCTGACAAGCTTGGGGCATCAACCACCTCTCTAGGAAGCCTGTTCCAATGTTTGACCACCCTTTCAGTAAACCAATACTTCCTAATGTTCAGTCTGAACATCCCCTGGAGCAACTTTGAACCATTCCCACGTGTCCTATCACTGTATCCCAGGGAGAAGAGATCAGCACCTCCCTCTATGCTCCCCCTCCTCAGGAAGCTGTAAAGAGCAATGAGGTCACCTTCCAGCCTCCTTATCTCCAAACTAGACAAACCCAAAGACCTTAGCTGCGCCTCACAGGACATTCCTTCCAGCTCTCCTCTGGGTGCTTTCAAGGACCTTCACATCCTTAAATTTGGGAAGTCCAGAACAGCACACAGTACTCAAGGTGAAGGCCACACCAACACTGAAGAGTGGGATAATCAGCTCGTTTGACCAGCTGGTTATACTGTGTTTGATGCACCCCAGGATGCGGTTTGCCCTCTTGGGTGCCAGGGCACACTGCTGACTCATATTGAGCCTGCTGTCAACCAGCACCCCCAGATATCTTTCTCCAAGTCTGCTCTCCAGCCACTCCTCTCCCAATTTATACTTGTGGCAGGTGCTACTCTTTCTTAAGTACAGAACTGTCATTTCAGATTCTCATGTTCCATTGAAATTATTTTAGATATTAAATTACTGAGATTATTTTACAGCTGAACTTCTGAATCTTCCAGACATTAAACAATATAGCAAAATATGTATTTAATGTCTTTAAATTATTTGAGAAGGAGGTGCTGAGTTTTCCCTTTCATTAAAATTATACTGATTTGACCTATACATGTTGGAAAGATCAGCTTGTGATAATATCACATCTTATGTCTCGTTAATATTTGGTTATAAGTGTTTTATCAAGGTATAATACGGGGATGTGGTTTGTTCTTTTGTTTTTAATAAATAATGTACTATTGCACTTGGTCTGGCTGGGATTTAGTGAATTTTCTTCATAACAGCTCATATGGTGCTGTATTTTAGATTTGTGACCAAAATAATGCTTATAACAGACTAATATTTTAGCTATTGCTGAACAGTGTTTGCAGAGCATCAAGACCTTCTCTGTTTGTCACTCTGCATCCCCGGTGAATAGATTGAAAAAATGGAAAGCAAAATTAGATGGAGACTGTAGTAAGCCAGAATGGGATTTTCAGAACCATATTTTGCAGATCAAAATTGCAGTTAAGGGGAAAAAAAAAGGCTTTTGTTGTTTTGCTGTTATTTTGGTTTGTTTGTTTGTTTAATGCTACATATAGCTGTTTTCCATGATTCGTTTTTTGGAAGTTGACTGACAATGAGGATTTTCGGTTTTCCATCTTTTGCAATGTACCATCATAGATCTAATCTACATTGTTGATGACTGTAAGACTTCTGTTATTGATTTAGCTTGGAGAAAAAACAACTTAGATTCTAACCTTGTGAAGGTAAAACATTTAACTCTCAGTGCAAGTTAGAGTTTGCACAAAGAATGCTGATTCACACTATTGATCTTCAACAACTTGCTCACCGAGAAACAGTAGAGAGAAGATAGAAATGGCTCCAATGAGAACAGTTCAGTATTCCATCTAATATGATATCCCACATCTGACCATGGTTAGTACCCCATACAGAAGAGGAAGACAGAACAAAATATTCCTTTAAGGACAATTATAGATGAAACAAATCATCATAAATAGCTAATATTTAACTTTCAGTCTCATCCTCGAGCTGTTTTTTTTTTTTTAACCTAATCAAAACAATGTAAAATGTGTTTGCCAAAAATTCTTGACAGCTTCACGTAATTTTTCATATCGAAAAAAGCAAATAAAGAAAATAGAAACAAGGCGTTGCTTATATACTTGATGGAAAACATAGGGGGGTTGTTCTTATATGATTTCAGGACATTTCTATGCATTTAAAGATAATTAAAGCTGTAATCTGCTAATCTCACACATGTAGAATAATTGTTCACTATTATTTAAGAACAGGAAATGCAGAGAAATACCCTAGTGCTTTGAAAAGGATTATGTACTGTATCTTTTTAAAATAAGGTAGAAATGATTGGAATGATGGATAGATAAATTATTTAGTGTTTGGTTATATGTGTTTACATGTACTTCATAAACTGAGACCATCTCTATTTCTCTCTGGGATTAATTTTGTATATAACACAAATATTTATTCAATACACTTTATGTACAGACTGTTACTGATTTAGATAGAGAGCAACTGTGTAATTCTGAATAAGGAATTTAAAAAAATTATTTCATTACATACACGTATATTTGTTATGGATACAATTATTTTCCCAGTGAAATGCTCAAAGCATCTGTGAGAGAATAGGGCGGAATAGTTTGAAAACTGTAAGATGTGTACTATATTTTTATTAAAAGTTTAGTTTCTTTAGTGTTACTTATATATAGGAAAATGTGATTTGAATCAACTTTTAAAATACTTTTGTTGTTTTCCCTCAAATAAGCAAAGAAACCCATGTAGGATAAGGTAATTAAGGTTTCTTCCATGTTTTTTAATAAATTTCAAGTGCAAGTTACTTTTACAATAACATGAATTAAATTCATTAAAGTGAATTTAATGAGTGAACAAAGAACCTGAAAATAATTAAACTTCATGTAACATCTGATATAATAAAGTATGTTTATTGATTTCAATTGCTAAAAATTCTTGAGGCAAAGGGTGATAGAGGTGTAGAAGGGGAAAAGCAAATACATTGCAGAAATGAATTAGAAAAGTTTATGAATTCTAAGGGAGATGGAAAATTAAAATGACACTAACAATGTGCTGAGTTGGCATACAGAAAGGTGTTTTATTGTTAGTTTATCAATAATTATTCCTTCATTAATGGAACAGGAAATAATTTTACTTGCACAATAAAAGTTCTAATAGCAATGAACTCATTTTCTTCAACAATAATTCAGATGTCATATTGGGACAAGGTATTTGGCCCTTGGCCTCACAGTTTATTCATCTGGGAACCAATTATTGACTTCTAAAATGGGACACCCTTGCAATAAATTTTAAATAATTCATATCCTAATTTAATGGATATGCATCAAACTGAATCTAGTATGATCCTGAATTTTAATGAAAAGTGAAAGATTGTCACCACAATACTTCATCTTATAAAAATTACCAGGTTTCATTCTGCTTACATTTATTAGACAGTAAAAAAAAATTTCTTCAACAGTGTTGATCATGGGTCATTGATTTTTAAGCCTTTAATTCTTGTCTACTATTTTTATAGACAGCAGAGGATGAGAATGTTTATAAAATCCTATATAAACATATTCAAAAAGAGCATAAAGAAGAGACAGTGAGTCAGAATTCAGAATTCAGATAAACATTAATAAATCTTCATGTACATTACAGCCCTCAGAAATGTTGACAATTATTCAGTGGTTGTGGATGAGTACTTATGTATAATGTTCAAAGACTGTAATTATCAGTAAAATTTTACATCCACTTCATCTCATTGCATATGAATCATGACTGTCATAAATATTGTGTACACTAAAACAACTTAGATTTCTTTTATGGGAAAAAAATATTTAATGAACTGCCATCTAGCTATGTCTTCAGGAGGACTTGGGGGTTTTGGTTGATGAGGAGCTTAACATGACCCAGCAATGTGTGCCTTCAGCCCAGAAAGCCAACCATATCCTGAGCTGCATAAAATGAAGCATGGCTAGCAGGTCAAAGGAGGTGATTCTGCCCCTCTACTCCACTCTGGTGAGAGCCCACCTGGAGTCCTGCATCCAGCTCTGGAGCTCTCAGCACAGGAAAGACATGGACCTGTTGGAGTGGGTCCAGAGGAGGACCACAAAAATGATCAGAGGAATGGAACACCTCTCCTGTGAGGACAGGCTGAGAGAGTTGGAGTTGTTCAGCCTGGAGAAGAGAAGGCTCTGACGAGCCCTTCTTGCAGCCTTCCAGTTCCTAAAGGCCTACAAGAAAGCTGGAGAGGGACATTTTACAAGAGCCTGTAGCAATAGGACAAGGACTAATGGTTTTAAACTGAAAGAAGGTAAATTTAGGTTACACATAAGGAGGAAGTTCTTCACTATGAGGGTGGTGAGGCACAGGAACAGGTTTCCCAGAGAAGCTGAGGATATCCCATCCCTGGAAGTGTTCAAGGCCAGGCTGGATGGGGCTTTGAGAAACGTAGTCTAGTAGAAGGTGTCCCTGCCCATGGCAGACGGTTTGGAACTAGGTGATTTTTAAGGTCTCTGCCAACCCAAATTATTCTATGATTATATGATTCTATGATTTAGGTGTTTCTTTCCTTCCCCTACACAATTTAAAAATTATCTGCAAAGAACTAGTGCAGTTCATTATAACTACACACTCACTGCTCATCATTCATTCACTTAGTTTAAAATTATTTGTTGTATTGATGTAGAAAATGGAAAGATAAAATTTTCCAGGATTAGGAAACTGTGCAGTTTTGATCTTCAAGACTCCTATTGTTACTCACAGGGAAGAGTGGGTTTGTGTTCACAGTAAGGAATGCATAATGTTTTGCTTCAAAATATGATGGATTGATTAGATCCTTTTGTAATTCCTAATACACTGTAAAGAATACTTGTATGGAATACATCTGACCTAACAGCAGATATCGCAAATGCAGGAGTGTCTCTGACCTTGTCAACATAGGCTCTATTTTTAGTCAGTGGCTATAAACAGGCAATTTTAAAAGTGATATCCTTCTGACTTAATTTTATACAGTAAATCACAGATAAGATGATAATAATCCAATAGGTGGAAAAGCTGAAGGTTTATTTTGTTTTCTGTTCTCAGATCTGTATGTAGGATGCATGATAACTGTTTTAGTTCAGAAACTCTAATGTTAGATGTGTATTTTTTTTCAGAAGATTAGAAAGTGTAATAGAGTTACTGATGGATCCATGCAGAAGTGTGAAACTCACTTGTTATGGTCAATAAGTTATCCCAAATCTGTTGGCATATATCAACCTAGATGTTCAAGAGATTCAGTAATGAATGCATCATGTTTCAAAAGTAGGGAAGATATGCACTCAAGAAGACAGAGGAACATTAAAAGCATTCAGGTAAAGAAATGGATTGTAAGCAATGTAAACAAATAGATGTAAGTAGTAAGACAAATTGTTGTGAAAACTTTCAGAAGTTTTGTCATTAATCTAATAAATGAAGAAGTACAGAACAAGACAATTTTAAAATACCTAATGCCAAAACGTATTAGTGTCAGCTGGAAAAGCATTAATTTTAAGCAAGGGAAGTCCTTGGTGCTTTGCTTAAGTTCTTTTGTTACTGTCACTGGACAGGCAGAACTGGAGACATGGGATCCCAAAGAGAGGATAGAGGGAAAAGTTTAAAGAGTTTGTAATTACTTTAAAAATTAAGATTGAAAATAGAGGTCACAGGGGGACCAAAACAAAAAGCTGGGACAAATACAAACAAGCAAAAAGGCAAATGCAACAGACAGATGGTAAGAGGTACAAATTAAGAAAAAAGTTTCATACACATATATTCCAAGACCAGTGTTTGAAAGGCATGTGGGAAGAATTCACAATCATGCAATCAAAGGAAGATTGTTTGGGGAAAGCAGGCAGAATGGCGGCATTAAAAATTGCATGGGATAACTTGCATATATCTAGAACATATTCCAAGATATGTGATAGGAGAGATCAGAAATAACATGTCTTGAGCTTAGGCTAACTGAATGGTGTGTGGAAGACTACAGGACGTGACAGTTAACAATGTGAGATGCTGATGAAATCACTGACAGTGCCATGCTTGTGGCTGAACTGCAGAGGGGGTTGAGGGGAATTATGTGAAGAACAGACAAATGTCATAGACAGCTGAAGGGGATCATTGAGAGATCTTTGCAAAGGAGAGGCCAGCAGTGCCTTCGAAACTCCATTGGTAATACAATGAAAAGTAGACATGACCTAGGTAACAGTAGCAGAAATACTAAAGTTGGTATCGGTGGAGAAAAAGTAATTAGAGGTGGAATGTTTAATTGGAAGATGGTTGTGAAAGAGAAAAGGGTGCACTAAGGCAGCAAAAAGAGAATCAACAAGTGGGAAAAGGGATAATAAAGTATGCACACTAGCTGACTGGGGCTATTGAGGGGTGCCTGCAGGCCAGCCCTGTCTTTTATTCAAGCATGAGCAAATGATATGTGCAAATGTCATGAACAAATGGTGTTGCGGAAGAAATTTCTCTCACTTAACTCTGACTATCATATTCACATCTGATGACAAGGTGAATGACGCTCTGCCTGTGCCTGTCTCTTTCCTCTGCGAGTCTGCAGGCAGACTCAGCTACTTCAAATGACGGGTTTTTTAGATCCTTATGATTTTGTGTGATTAAGGTAAATAAAAATGGCAAGAATGCTGTTAGGGTGGAAAAAGCTGAGATATAAATTCATCTTATTTAAACCCACATGAGACATAAAAAATGCAGTTACAAAATAAGGGCTGGCAAGGTGGCAGGGTTAATTTGATATAATGGAATTTATGGAGGAAGAAAGACTTTCAAGTACTGCTAAATAAAACCTTAAGGGACTATGAAATCTGCAGAGACTCAGTTCATTTGCCCCATCAGATTCAACTGGGGATAGAAGAAGAATTTCACTAATTAAAAGCCAATGCACCTTTTAGGGCTCATAAGGGGTTCCATATTAGTCTCTCTGAACTGTAATAAATTCTTCAAAGCCTCAGGAAAAGGTGGGAGTAGAAAAAAGCAAGGAAGAATCTTCAGGATCACTGGTGTTTATTGGCATGTGTGCTGGGAGTTTGCATTTTGATTTTGGCTATTAATGTTGCTGTTATTTGATCTCAGTCAGTCTACAGTCATAATTATTAGTAAAAAAAATGAAGAAAAGCAGAAACTGCTGGTATGTGGCAGGCTTTCCACATTTAAAGCTGTGAAAAAACTTGTTTGTCCATACAAACTTCAGTTATGTTAATCTAATAGTTCAAGTCCTTTCGTACTTCAATTTCCATTTTCTGTTAAACCTACTGTTTCAATGACGATTTGTAAAATAAAATTTTAAAAAAGAGTATTCTACTACAATAAGTAGAAAGGAAATATTGATAATTATCAGAGTTTATCTTTTTTTTAAAGCTCATTAAACAGTTATAGAAAATAAAAATAATTGATGCTTTATATTTGTTCACTTTACATTTGTGGCTGGAAAGCAGCTTCATCAAAGTTTTCCATTTCATTTGTAAATGATTTAATTAATCCAATATGGGAAAATTCTAATTCTTTAATTTTAGTGCAATTATCTGTTACCTAAGATGAAGGTATTGACACACTAGGTGAAACAGCAAGTTCTAAAAGCAGAAATAACTTTTTAAAATCAAATATGTATGACAGTTTGATAAGATGGAAAGGGAAGTTATGGAAGCAAGGGCATTCGAGACCTTTTTGCTATTATTTTCCAAATACTAATATATTTTTCAGTATAAAAGTCATCCTTTGAAGTATGCTTGAAGAATATTTGGGCATATTTGATGATCCATTTGTGAAAATTCATCAATGCTTTTAAATAAATTACCTGGAAGTGCAAGTTATTCATTTGCAGCTGAAATATGTAAATTCAGGACATTGTGATGTCTTTAAAATTGCTAATGATGTTTTTAGCTAATTATACAACCCAAATCACTCTCTAAAAATTATAACCTTTTTTTTGACCTATTTTGGAGACTGGTTTTATCATCTGTTACTACTACAAAATTTAATTTTTTTTTAATTTTTTCTTCAGGATAATAAGCGGGAGCAGTTTATTCCCATATGTCCTTCTTGGGAACAGCTGAAATACATTAGGAAGTTATTTTATTTTGCTTCTGAACACAGAAAAGGTAAGCTATTCAATCAAGCACAAATTCTGTAAATGTTGGAATTTAAATTCAGAAAGAGGATAAACTCAATGCTTCTGGTGATATGCCTACCAAGATAGATGGGCCTTATGGTTTCTGATCCCCATCAATAACATTTCAAAGCAGCAGATGCTTAAAAAAGAAACAGAGAATGTTTTAGTTTCATTGCCATTGCCCGAAAGCTGCTTTCTTTTCTAATTACTTACCAATAGCAAGTGGCTAAATTTCCATGTATCTTGCTTCCTTAGAGTGATGAAGTATCTCAGGGACTGCAACATGCAATCCAATGCCCAGAAGTTCTGTATGTTGATTGAGTTTTCTTTTCTGAAACTAACGTGAATGCATAGAACCTTTTATTTTGACAAAAAAGAAATCACGAAAGTGATGAACCACTGATACAATCACGTCTTTAATTCCAGAAAGAACTGCTTCCTTCGAATACAAGCATAGAAAACTGAACACCTCTTGGGCATAACTATATTGTATTAATGCACCTCATCAAACTTCAAAGACAATAAAGCAAGGTTATACAAGCAGGGAACAGGACCTGGATTTTATTGCTCAGACCAATAAAGTCAATGGAGCAGTGCCTATTTATATCTGTGGATAGCCTGTCCCAAAGCCTACATTAAGGTCATAGTTTTATTACTTCTAACAAACTCTAATTTATCTGTCTTTCTCAATTAATAGTGATATGTGACATTTAAAATATATTTATTGTATTAATAAATTGTGGTATGTACAGTATAAATTTAAGGGACATATTTGATGAGACAAGAATGTTCAGAACAATAAACATGGAACAACAGGGAAATAACTGAAAAGCTTTAGGGATTCAAGTATATATGAGAAAACCATATAGAAAGTTTTTTGTCATTCATTAAGCAAGTAAAATAGCACAAAATACAAGAGAAGAATATCTTCTGTTGTTTTACATATAATTTAATAAAGGCTGTAAGGCCATGTAGAAGAAGAGTGTCTGCTCCTCTAAGGGTATCTGGTCAAAGGATCCATAAACCAGAATATGCAGAGACAAACCTGAGCAAGAAATTATAAGGGAGGTCATGATAAGAACAAACCTTGTCAGCTGTACTAATTCATGAGGATATGTGGAGTATGAAAATGTTTTTTTTTTATTTGGTTGGAAGGGTAAGGGAGGGACACAAATACACAGACATAAAACTTGGCTAATTAACATTAACAAAGACCACTAACAAACCTGGTCAATCACACTAATTGATGAGCAATCAAGAAACTGCAGGTGAAAAGGGACTTTGCAATGGATTAAGATGTAAACCTAAGGATCCAGGATGTTGGAGGGGGTTGGTTGGAGTGTGCCACCTGATGAGGCAGTGCGCAAGGGAAGGGGGAACAGGGAGGAACAAAGGAAGGGTAGACAGAAAAGGGTACGAAGCAGGGCTGATGGCATGTTAATTGAGAGCTGGTCAGTATGCTTGCCTGGCTGAGTCCTGCATCTGATCACCACAATCTCTCCTGTCATCTTACATCTTCTCATTAAATCTTTTCTTAACTCTGTGTCTGCATAATCTCATTCTCTAACCTCTGTGTGTGTGTGTGTGCTGCAAGGACCTAGCGCCAGGTGCTGGGGGACTGGCATGAGGGGACTGGGTGTCAGCTTCTGGAGTCAGACTGGGGCTGCGGATGCCCCTGGACTGGAGCCAGTGGGGTCTCAGCATCAGCTGCTGGACCCAGTGGCATTCTTTAACCTCCAACCACTGGGGTGGGAATGATGTGTGTTCCCCAAACCAGCTACTGGGTGGACTGAAGTGAGTGAGGGATTCAGCGCTGGCAGCTGGAGTGGGACCACAGGTCAGAGCCCCTGTGCCTGGTGCTGGCTGATGGGGGCGAGCGTCTGTACCTTCCCCAAACTGGGTGTGCGTGGGGTGTACCTGTATATCCACTGGCAAACTCCAAGCTGGCCCAGATGGTGAATAGGGGGCCTCAGGTCTGGGCAGGGTTATCAGGTAGGCAGAGGATCTCTGCTTGTATCTGGGGGGGACCCATGAGTGTGGGGTGCCTGTGGGATGAGTATGCTGCGTATTTGGAGCAAGAACCCAGCTGGACCAGTCAGTGAGTCAGGGACCTGCGGGCTGGGTAGGAGGAGCTGGGATCCAGGCAGGAGTGCTGGGCAGAGGAGACATGACAGTGCTCAGAGGATTCACGAATGTGTGTGTACTTGTGAACCTGGAGGGTGTGGTGTGTGCGCTGCTCTAGTGACCTTCTGCCTCTGCCAGTCCAAGAGGCAAAGCAGACGTAGCTGTCTGGGCTTGTGTCTGATGTGAGTCCTGTATGTGGGTGCTGTTGAAGGCAGTGCCTTGCCTGTGGCCATCTGTGTGACTGGCCGTGTCTGTGTCCTCTATGTGTATGTGTGTGCATGTGTGTGAACAAAAGAAGTAATCTTCCAGTAAGTTAGTAAGCATCGATGAAAGCAATAGTTCATAGTAGAAGTGTCAAAGAGTGATGACATGGTGAAAGGTTGTTAACTTAGTGAAAAATGAAAATAGAGTAAGTCCATTTCAAGACTGATACATAAGCAATTGACATCAGATTTTCCCCAAGTTCATCTTGCAAAGATTTTCCCCAAGTTCATCTTGCAAAGATTTTCCCCACTGAAATTTTATGTTCCACCTAAGAAAGGTTCTGCCTTTGAGTTAGTCCTGCAAGAATGAAAAGAGCTATCTCACGACAGACTGTCAAAATAAGGATGAAGAAAGAATTTATTCCAGACAGTATTCCCAAGCAATCTCTTCTAGATGTCTCAGTGGAAAATATAAAATTTCCCTCGACACTTGAAGTTAATCACTACATGTGCGTTTTCAAAACCATGGAAATCTGGAGACAAGGAAGTGATAATATATGCTTAGGGAAAAAGATAAAGTGGGTAGAAACTTTTCAAAGGGAAGGAAAATCCTGCTTGTAATTGCTTTTCGTGTGTATCCTAGACCACCCAAAACCTGCTAAAAACTGTACACAAACATCATAGAAATGCATTTAATGCCATAGACACATTAAGTTTATCCTGTGCTTATAAAACTAATTAAAGCTTTTTGTTTCAAATGGAAGTGCTTCATCATCATAGAATTTGATGATTATTTGCTCTGAAGGATAAAAGGCTGCAAAAATGCAGTAATCTTTCAGCAGAAAAGTATCTCCCATCTAATACTTTTTTTTACCTTTACTTTTGTTTGATTTTGAAACCTATAGAATACTTGCATAGTTTACACAGTGTCCCTTCCTCCACTCCTCTTCCCCCAGGCCTACACACACAAGCCACAGTACACAAAATGTTTAAAAAGCAAAAGGCAAAAAAAAAGACCAAAATTAATTATTTCATTTATTTCATCCTGTAATCTAATATGAAATTAAGTTCCAGTCTTATTTCTAGGTCTTGGAAATTTTTCAACACTTCATATAATCACTTGAAAAAATAATGTAGTTCCTTGAAGAAGAGTAACAGGAAGTAAACATCATTGCTTTGAGACACAGTTACTAACTTATATAGAAAATAGCCTAAAAGTGAGAGACTGACTTTATAGACTTGTCTATTTCTTATGTTAGAATGGAAAATATAGGCTTGCAAAGAGATATGTAAAGGAAGAATATCCCTGGGAAAAAATGACAGCTCTGGAGAAAGTAATTAGTCAACCTTCTATTGTCCTAGTAAGGGATATTGAAGGAACAGTACCCCTGTCTCAGAACACAGGATAAAAACACACAGTACAAACTAAGGTCTTGAAGGATGGTAGCAATTTGTTTTTCTCTGAGCGGGTACTTGGTATCCCATGGTCAATATACAGGTAAAAGGAAAAACTGTAATTAGTAAATTAATGAAAAGAGAGGCATGAATATATATTAATGTAACAAAAAAGACTAAACAAACTCAAACCAATTATTATAAAAAGGTAATACTATTTAGTGCTATATCTCCAACTGAAATTAATATTTGAAATGCTTTTTCTTATTAATAAATTTCTCAACAAGGAATGCTGCCCAATAGACAGTGAATTTTCAGAAAAACAGATTTTCTGTTGGGTAAGATAGTTTACGTGAAATGAGAATACAAGAACTACCTTTAAAATAGTAATTAGGCTTTCTTCTGTCATAAAGATACTAAACACATGTTTTTTAATATATGAAAATTATAATATAAAATAGATGCAGTGAACTAGTTATTTTATAACGTTTAAAATTGAATCTATTGGTATGTTATAAGAGTATTTAATATTATATTTCATTTATATAATATATTATATGTTGTAATATTTCTATATGGAAGTATAGGTATGAATGGATAGATATTTCAAGTTATTTCCTTGCATAAAAAATGCTATTTTGATACAGTGTCACTTTCAGAATGAAAATAATTTTGATTTCTTGCAATTTCCAGAGGAATATAACATTCTGCTCTTATTTGAAGATATCTAACAGTACATAATATTGTTTTTTCTCACAAAGGGATACTGGGGGAAAAGAAGTACATTCATCCTCTCATTTATATATGTATTAGCTCAGTATTTATATTCCATTTGGTTTCAACCCTGAAGTAAACATAACCTTGTGTGGTGGACCAATATGCGGTTTCTGTCTTAAACATTTCACGGTTCCGAGGAACCCACAACTTTTTTGGTACAACCGCTTGAACATGCCTCGATACGGAGTGGACCCCAGAAAAGACCGAGATATGGTGCAGGAGCAATGACTGGTTCCTGCAGAGCAGAGATACGGTGAGAGGAGACACCAAGGCCTGCAGATGTGCCGTTGCCTGATTGAATCAGCCCCTTGCATATGCATGAAGTTTCTTGGGATCAGACGGAGATCGTGGGACTTGGACTGTATAAAAATGACACCATCAGAAGCAAAAAGGGGGACCCCCACCACCAAGGAGCATCAAGAGGACCAACAGGACGCCACTGGATCCACAGGTGGTGATATCTTCTTTGCGGTGGTGATATCTTCTTTGCTGTCTTTCTCTCTCTCTCCCCTCTCTCCCCCCACCATCTCCTTCTCCTCTTTGTTGAAGTGTAAAAGATGTGCTGTAGGGGACTTGTTTGTTTAGTTGAATTGTTTAGTTAGAGTAGTTGCCACTGAGTCATTTATGTAACATCATGTCCTGCATTTTGTATTATTAAATTTTTAAATTTGTTGGCTGGTGTCGTTTCACCTTAATTCAGTCCAGGGGGATCACAAACTTGGTCGTTGGTCTCACGGGGAAGGAGGTCGTCCTGAATGACTCCTTTCGGGCTGCGACACCTTGCTAAGATTTTAATGTGCCAAACAAGTCTTTAGTTCTCAAAAACATAGGACAGAAAAGCAAATGCTACTATTCCGTGAACTTTTTCATCAGTTACGTTTTGTTTTTTCTTCTCCATTGTTTATCAGAACTCTTCCTGTGGCCAGTGCAGAAGACCGTTTCACACAAGGAACTGAGGAGATTTTTAAGTACCTAAATGGAGTAAGGGATGCAGGAGGAAAAATTGGGAATACAGAGCAATAACTGAGGAATAGATGAAGCCTGGTTGTACTTTTCCCCTCCCTCAAAATTCAAATGAAATTATTTTTACTTAGGTCCCAGTGTAAAAAAGTCAGAGGCATTTGAATGATTAAACCTCAGTTAAAAATATGAAAATATTTAGACACGTACATGAATGTTTGCAGCGTGGATTTAGATTTAAATGTCACATGTTGTAATACAAACAAAATAACAAGTTTATAAAATTTAGGATTAATATAGAGACATAATTTTGCAAGTGCTCTTGCTCAATAAAATGTTCAACTTTGTTTTTAATGTTAACTATTTAAATTAAAATTATCTAACTGGAAGCATAAATTTATTACTGTGCCATTAACAAAGTCCAATTTTAATTGTATACTTCTGTAGTGAGCAAATGAAATGGAAATGTACTTTAATAATGCTATGTTAGCTTTTATGATAAAATTAATTTCTGAAAAATTAGTTATTTTTCTTTTTATTAGATATGTTCTCTACAGTGTTTGACTAGCTTAAGTAAGACCTTTTATGCTTCTGCCTGAATTAGTCTTAAAAATTCCATCTATATGCATCTCAGCAATTGTTTAATTAATTGTGAATTTTATTATAAAACAACCTGAAAAAAAGAAAAAGAAAAAAAAATCATCTGTATTTATTGCAATAATTTTTCCTTTGACATCTGCAGAAGGCTTCTGTCATGAAATTGGTACCTGAAATTTCAGAGAAACTGGGGAAAAAGGTCACCTATTGTAGTAAAATGATTGGAAAGTTTAGTGAACATGGCCATTGCAAACACTGAGAAAGAATTTTTTAAGTTATTGAAACAAAATTAGTTTACATCAATACTAAATATATGTCAATCTATTTAAAACATTGATACACAACATTTTATCATTTATATACTACAGTCATGGTTTACATGAATACAAGTCTTATGGTGGTAAAGTTATCAGTCACTTTTAAAATCTGTTATTTTATTTGTCCAGGATTTTATGGGAGCAGGGGGGAACAATTAGTAAACTATCAACTCACTGTTTTCAAAAAATAAGGTGCATTGCCCTTTCGTGCTATTGTCTTTTGTTACATATTGCTAAAAGGGATGAAAGGGAAGAAAGTAATTGCTATTTTACAATGGCTGAAC
Organism: Phaethon lepturus; assembly: GCF_000687285.1. Classification (NCBI taxonomy): domain Eukaryota; kingdom Metazoa; phylum Chordata; class Aves; order Phaethontiformes; family Phaethontidae; genus Phaethon; species Phaethon lepturus. Next base: position 38,764 of record NW_010543929.1, on the reverse strand, counting down.
TCTACAGCTTGACATGGATGGAGATTTTAATTTTTTTTTTTTTCCTGAAAAGAAAATCAAGGCCGTATGTTTTCTGTCAAACATTTAATGCAAGTTGTTTCAATGTGATGGAATATATGCTGTCATTCTGTGTGAATAATTCAAGAAGTGGCTAAAGAGATGAATATGATATGCTATGTTATCAAAAAATGTGACATAATATGCCTTTTAAAAATCCACCAGTTAATGTGGTGGATGGAAAGAGGCAACTATGACAAAGCACAGGTGCTAAAACAAAATGTAAACAGACATGTAAATTATCTACCTTATGCTATGCACCTCCTCATTGCTGAGAATATCCTCAAAACAGTAGTAAAACCAGTAGAATTTTTAAGAACATTTAGCCATTTAATGAACTTCAGCATGTGGTTTAATAACTTTAAAAGTCCTTTTTCCTGCTCACATGATAAACATTATAATTATATTATTCACTGACCTGTCACCATAACAATTTTAAGTCCCAGGTACTGCATGGAGTAAGAAATCACTGAGTTCGACTTTTCAACAGTGTCTATGTTCCTGTCCCTGAGTATCTGCAAGTTACTGCTCTGAACACCGGTAATGTTGCTATGTTATTTTGCTTACAATTTCATCTCTTCACTGACAAGATTGGGGCAACACCACCTGAGCTCAAATGCTCATGAGCCTTGAAATTTAAGAGTGGCTCTTGTTATCCTCAGGATCTCCCCTGGCAGTTTCACTGATGCCTGCATGGATGAGCAGCATGAGAAACTAGCCTGAGGGCTGGACAAGCCTCAGCACTCCCTTTCATACTACCCCTGGTCAGAGTCCCCAGAAAGGAATAAATCTCCCTAGATAGCAAGTCAGGGTGGCAGATGTGTGTCTCCACCACTGCAGTTGGGAGTCTCCCATAACCATCACCCACCACTTCCCCTTGCTGCAGATGCACAGTTCAGGCATGTCCCACTGTGGTGCCTCCCCAGGCAGAGATTTCTCCCCTGAGTGTGGTACTAGGGCACTGAACTATTCTGCAGCTGCAGGTTTCTGGGTGCAGAAGGAGCTGTCCTCCTGCTGCCAGAGGTCACACGCTCACAAGTCTTCTCCAAAGTGGGCACTCCCCTTGGTACTAGTGACACAACACTAGTTTGCATGACCTGCCCTAACATGCTCAACTTTCATCTCAGAAGGTTTTTCTTCATAAATCCTTCAGCTCCCATTAGAAACCCTGGCAAGTTAGTAACACTTTTTTTGTTCTCTTTGCAATTCTACATAGAGTTCCAACATAAGAGACACTGTGAAAAGACTTTATATTCCCTTGAATGACACGAACAGGAACAAAACTTCAGCATGCCACACTGAAGTGCACATAGATGTTTTTTGTATACCCTGTCCACAACCATTAGTTTTCTTTCTGTTTCTCCATACAATATTGATATGGTTAATACAAAAGGAAACATTTCTGCAGCTCTGGTTATGTGGAACACTGTATCTGTACCTTTCTACCTCAGTGACTTTCCAATTCATTTCAGATGTCGGTGGACTGCATTTTTCTACTAAGGTGCGTCCAAAAATTTCTCTGTCTCTGCTATTGTTTATGTCCATAATTGTCTTGTTTATCTGTGGAACACAATGTAACTCAGTGTGAAATATGTGGTGATATATAATATGAAGTGCTGCATTAACATGGACTGCCTAGGGAAAGGACTGTAAAGATAAAAAAAAAAAAAACGCTTTCTTTCAGAAGTGACATTTTCAGAGGTATATTATCAGCTCTGAATGCTCTATCCCTGAAGTCAGAAAAAAATTCAAATTCACATTGTTCAAAATGATGTTAGTAAGAATTCCAAAGCAATATTAGTCAGATAACCTCAAGTCAATATCGTCATATTGCCTTTGATTTCACTGGTGTTCCACTGATTTGCATTTCACTGTTGTACCTGTGAGATTTCTAAAGCCACTTCTCAAAGTAGTACCCAACATCTTGTAAGTCTTACATATTTTGTTCTTAGAAGATTGCAGTTACATTGGCTGTACTGATACATGTTCCAGTGTACAAGACTCTGTTCTGGATTAGTAAGACATTGTCGCTATAAATCATCCATCCAGTATTCATATAATCCAAAATATCGATGTTTTCTTTAATACATAATTTAAAAATAATTATTTAGATCGATTTTAAAAGTAATTGTACACAAAAAACCACATTGCCTATTTTCCAGCAGAGTTCCTCAGTTTCTGATCTATTCAATTTAGTATTTTAATTTACATAGTGTGTATTGTATTGATTTCATGTTATTCCTTTCTTTTTTTTAAGTCAAATTGTTGTGTGAAAATGTTTCCAGTGCTTTATAGAAGTTTATTATACCAGCATCATTATTTTTATTAATGGTATTTTAATCCAATGAAAAATGGCATGAAGTTAGTGTAACAAGATGTAGTTATTATAAATCCTATTGATTGTCACCAGATATGCTTCCAGTACTTAATTTTTATTTTTTTATTAACAAGTTCAGTATCAGAAATCTTTTTTTTTTCCAGGAATCAATACAAATTTGACAAACCTAATTACTTGAACAATCTTATTAATGCTTTAAAATCTCAGGTTTTCTACTATCTGTCCAACATGCTTTGTCTGTTCCCGCTTTTCTTCCCCTCCTTCCTTAACTTGGGAACTTCTAGAAGTTTTTCTGAACAATTAAATGATCAGCATTCAAAATCTAGAGAAAACAATGTCTGGAGCATTAAAAATTCCTCAATTCTTTCTTGAGCTGATAATTTCAGAAGAAAATCTAACTTTATTTTCTGTTGTTTAACACACTTTAGCTATTAATATAGTGGGTGAACTTCTGATACATAATCTGTCATTTTTCAGAGATACAGAATGTAAGTGTTACTGGAACTTTTTATTTACATTCCTCCTTAGTATCACATATACCCTTAATAACTACCAGACAAATTTAAATAAACTATAAAAATATGTCTCCATAGGACTAAGAACCAGCACATCATTTTCAGACAGCTTTGTTCATCATTATTCAGTGAGCAAACTTGGCTGACTTAATGTAGCAAGATAAAGTTATTTTGGGATATTAGTTGAATGGTTCTGCATCAGTGTTTTCTAATTATAGAATTATTTTTACCATAAGTTATGAGGGTGATTAAGGGACCGGAATATCTCTCATATGACGAAAGGCTGAGAGACCTGGGGCTGTTTAGTCTGGAGAAGAGAAGGCTGAATGGGGACCTTATCAATGTCTATAAATGCCTGGAGGGTGGCTGTCAGGAGGATGGAGCCAGTCTCTTTTCAGTAGTGCCCAGTGATAGGACAAAGGGCAATGGGCACAAACAGCACAGGAAGTTCCACCTCAACATGAGGAAAAACTTCCTTCCTGTGAGGGTGACGGAGCACTGGAACAGGCTGCCCAGAGAGGTTGTGGAGTCTCCTTCTCTGGAGACCTTCAAAACCCGACTGGACACGCTCCTGTGCAACCTGCCCTAGGTGATCCTGCCTTGGCAAGGGGGTTGGACCAGGTGATCTTCAGAGGTCCCTTCCAACCCCTACCATTCTGTGATTCTGTGATTTTGTGATAAGTTTAAAATGAAATTATTATTACAGAGTTTTGTCTCACAGAACTGTAAAATCACTTTGTTATTTATCAGTTCTAATCTTCAACTTTAATATTAGATCACAGACCAAAAATTTTTGATTTTTTTTTTTTTTTTTTAAGTTTTAGAGACAAAACCTGCACTTGATCTTACATGTCAGGGAATGGCGAGGTCAGGCAGGAAGCCAGGAGACGAGAGTGAGGGAGGCCAGTGTGTGTGCTCACCAAGGGGCACAGTTTATGGCCTCAAGTTGCACCCGGGGAGGTTTAGACTAGATATTAGGAAAAATTTCTTTACTAAGAGAGTGGCCAACCATTGGAACAGGCTGCCCAGGGAGGTGGTGGAGTCACCATCATTGGAAGTATTAAAAAAACATGTGGACATGGCACTTCAGGACATGGTTTAGTGGGCATGGTGGTGTTGGGTTGATGGTTGGAATTGATCTTAAAAGTCTTTTCCAACCTTAATCATTCTGTGATTCTGTGTGATTCTGTGACAGTCCCACTGTATCTGACGAGGAGAGAAGGCCTGGGACAGGGATGGCAACCAGGTTGTCTGATGGCCAGGCAAGCCCTCAGTGACCAGACAGCCCTGAGGCCCTGCAGGAAGTCTGCGCCTCTGGGCCAGGGACAGGACCAGGACCAGGACCAGAAAAGCACAGCTTCAACCTAACCCTAACTATGGCCCAGAGTCAGTGCCTGCATGGAAATGCTACTCCTGTGTGAAGCTGAGAAGGCGCCAGACAAGTTTGCTGCAGCTACTTCTCATCCAGCCCTTCTCAATCACCCGATTGTGGTTGTACAGCTGTACTGTATCAAGCAGCCTTGAGCGCAGATTAACAAGCGTTTGAGGTACATGGTGTACACAACGCCCACACTGTGATTTGGCTCTTAACATTGCCTAGTTTCTGAAGGAAGGTAAGATTTCATGTGAGCATGTTTTTCTGGAATCTTACATTGTACAGTATAATATAACGTGACACAGCTACATGACAAGATGCTAGCTCCCTGCCAAAATATATTCAACAAAAAGCTGTTTGCAACTCAGGAAAACTTCTCAATTCATACATTCAGACTGAAGGTGTCATGGGAGCCTTATTGGTATACAAATGTCTTGCACCTGTTCTTTTAACAGATACAGATGAGAACAGTGGGATGCTGGCTCTTTAGTGCAGAGCAGAAGGTATTTACTTTACCCTGTGCAAATAACAAAATACAGGATTTATCTTAAGACAATGTATAATTTCAGATAAAAAACAAACAAGCAAAATCTTTACTGTACCATAACATACTTCTTTTAAGACATTTGTTTTCAGCCAGTAAACGTTGTTTGATTTCTCCATCTTCCTAAAAGCATAGTGAACCACTTGTCACATCATGATATTAAGGAGTGATATACTGAAACATCTCTCTCACTAAAGGGAACACAGCGAACAGCAACATATACACATGAGAAAAAACAAACTACAAGTACAAGAGCAGCAAACTATATGACAGCAGTAAAGATGGGCAGAGAATAGTTGTTTTCCTGGTTGTATTAGTCCGTATAATTTATATTTAAGTATATATGTTATCCTTTCTACTTTTTTTTACCATCTCAGATAGAGGTCATTCCTCATGACATCTCTATTTCAGAAATCAGGTCACTTTTCATGACCTTTCCATTTCCCTTTCTACAGTTTTACAGGAGAAGTCACTGACATATCTTTTACCTCTGTTTGGAAAAATTGATACATTTTTATTTTAAAGGAAATGTATTTGGGACACTACTCAACTATAACTCTTAGGAAAATTATATATTAAGAAAAATAGATAAATATCTTTAGAAATTTCTTCGGTTTTTAAAGGTCTATCTTTTCTAGGCCTTTGGTTCTTCAACTGAAGTAGAAGTGTTCCACAAAGCCCTGAGTGACTGGTCTGAATTCAGTGTCAACCATGCTTTGAGCAGGAGGTTCAACTCTAGAGGCCTCCTGGGTTCCCTTCAAACTTGATTGATTTTATGATTTATGAATTCCAAAACCATTTTTCATGACCATTGCTATTTATTTGGAGTCCAATTAATTAATCTATTCTGTGACAGTTTTAAGGTTGCCAAAATAATGAAGCTTTCTTTAAAATGGGTGGAGGTTTTTTTAAAGAGAGTAAAGGATAAAGAGGGAGATAGTTACCAAATTGTTTGATTTCTCTATTACTGTGTTTTTCATGCTGTCCTGAAACTTCTGAAATCTGACTTGCAGATGTAAGTTTACATCTGTGATCCTTTTCATCCACAAAATTATTTTAAAACAGACACAGAAATATACTATAAATTAAAAGATAGGTTTTCCATACAAGGCAAAGTGGCATCCTAAATATTAAATTAGACCTATACTTGGGATCTCTGTTTACTAGGCTTGAAATCAGTATCATTATGGATTATGGAAAAAAACTTCTCACATACAATTTGATTATTTCATTTGTTCCTTGTTCTTTTGGCAGAATTTGTTATGAAGCTCCTGTTTTCAACTATTTTTGCCTTTACTTGACAAGTGTTTTGTGTGAAAGAACAAAACAAAACACAAAATAAACACCCTATGGCTTGCTAGTTAACTATACCTCTTCAGTGTTCTATATTCAAGAGCTGATGTACCAGCTGTGTAATTTAATACATTTTTCCACCTGAAATGCATGTATGTAATCAAATTAATCCCAGCTACATGTTTTGCATTTGTCTGAACACTCAGATGAATAAACATTATCGTTCACAAATATTTGTAAACAAAAATCAGAAGAAGTTGCAAAGCCAGTCAAATGAAAATAACTTAATCATACTGAGGACTGGAAAAGTCACAGCATAGTGGAAGATATGTCTCTATGTGGAGTTCTCCAAACATAAAGATGGGAGATTTTTTTACTACAGGAACAGGCTTAGGCTGTAGATGATATATACACTTTTTTTCTTTGTCTAGTAGAGGTCAATAATTTACAATGGAGGAATGTTGGGAAATTTTGAAAGATGCGTGAGGCAGAATAAGGAAAGATTGTGGTGGTGCATCCCTCCTCACCCCCCTTGCTCCTGGACCATCCTACGACCTTAGAAATTCAGTTGTTGGCAAGTCTTGGCCTTTGTGCAAAGAATTTGTTGGTTAAGAGCAGCTTGACCGTACCACTCTTGTGTAGCTAAGGCGGGGAATGAGAGCGGGAGTAACGAGTCATCCCCTGACAGCCCTGAACATACCAACCTGGATTGTGGCCTTAATGGAAAGTTACTGACACCTAAAGTCAATCATCTCATGACCCTATAAACAGCGGTCCTAAGTGAAGCCCTTTGAGCTCTCCTGGACTGCAGTGGGCTGCAACCAACATCTCCCTCTGAGTAGGACACCTGCCAGAGCTTGCGAACTCTCCAGTTTGTGAAGTTTGGAGGACTGTTGCCGATGACCAGCATGGGACCTAGGCTGAAACCCCTACTCCTTGAGGCTCAACCCTCGCTTGTTGAGAAATTCAAAGGCATTCAATGTGAGTATTTCACTGAACTCAAGGGGAATTTTTAACAGGTATACCTTTATATATATCTTTATACCTCTATGTGTGTGCAATATGAAAAATTGCTTAATCTTTATAGTGTTAATGAATTTTAATTTGCTGCTATTATATGTATAAAATCATATGTTAAATCATCACACCAGGATCCCTGCACTTAATCTCTTCGATGTAAACTGTTGACCAAGTCTGGGACTAGCATTGGATCTAGCAGCACCTAGACTCCTCTGAATAGGACTTTAGAAAGCAAAGAGTCCTCTCTGAACCTCGTGACTCAATAGGAGGGTCTCTCTCATCTTCTTTCTCTAATCCCTGTATAAATCACACCAGCTGATTCTGACTCGATTTCCCTGAACTTATGTAAATTATTTCCCCCAATTCATGTGTAAATCATTCTAACCCAATTCTAATTTGATTTCCCTTTGTATGCTTTTTCCATGTTGAATAAGTGATAGACTGAACTTTGTCATAGAATTCTGGTAAGTCACATTTTATACAATTTCACATTAAAAATATTTTCTTTTTCTAATATCTTTGGCAGTGATTCTTTAAGTGGCCTAGACCACTCATTCATGACAGGTACTTAGGTATCTTGGGGTCATGCATATCTGAAAGCACCACTGAAGCAAGTGAGGCCTGGACTAAACTGCCCAGCTTGAACTGACTACATTAATGCAGCACCTACTTGCAAACAGAGAAGCACAAGTGAACTTTGTTATGTAACTTGTTGTCAGCTTCACAGCCTTGTTGCATATTTGGAGACGGAGACCTGAGAGTGATAAAAGTCCCAGTAACAACCATTAATTTGCCTTAGATAAAGCATTTGTCCTGAGACATGCTAACTTCCAAGACTTGCACCAAAAGTCTAATTCAGAAACCAATAATCAGTGAAGAAATCACTCCCTGTGGTCAAAATGCCATACTTGGACTTTGAACTCCATCCTGAAGATGAAGCGTAAGGGGGAAAAGCTATGGGACTCGGCCACACACAGTGGTCAGAGTGAGGATCTGGTTCGCCTGGATTCATGGTGCAGGTTCAACCTGGACCAGAGGGGCTGGGGAGGCAATTAGAGTGGGAGTCAGGGTGTGAAAAAGAGAGACTGTATGTATTTGTTAGAATGGAAATCTTAAATTAAAAATCATTCTCTACTCTCTACCTACCCTGCTTAGTAAATAAATGTTAGATTAAATACCGCAGTTCTTGCAAACACTCTACCCAGAATTCTCCTGTGACATTAGGACTGCATTTGAGGGACTATTAAGATCTGGAGCTTTCACGTGACATAGAGTACATAAGATAATTGGATGCTGTGTCCTAGCAGTGGAAAAGCATGACAGGAGGAAAATATCCCATTAAACTATTTCCGTTTACCCCATCCAACAACTAAGCCCCATGCAGATGCTCGCTCACTCCCCCACGGTGGGATGGGGAGAGAATTGGAAAAGTAAAAGTGAGAAAACTCATGGTTTGACATAAAAACAGTTTAATAGGTAAAGCAAAAGCCATGCACGCAAGCAAAGTGAAACAAGGAATTCGTTCACTACTTCCCATTGGCAGGCAGGTGTTCAACCATCTCCAGGAAAGCAGGGCTCCATCATGTTTGGGAAGCCAACCATGCTTGGCTCTGGTTGCTTGGGAAGACAGACACCATAACCCTGAACATCCCCCCACCCTTTCCTTTACTAAAACCAGGACACACAAATATCACAGAGGCAGTACCTCTTTATCAGGCAGTTTATTTCAACCATCTACAGAACTAAAGAAAATAAACATTCTAGGGAAACAAAACAAAACCCTGGGTGTTTAAAGGAACAGACACAAACTGAAGGAGAGAATAAATCAAAGAAGATAAGAAAATAGTCTGATGAAGTCAAAATACCATGCACAATATTAAGAACTGCAATATCAATCACATCTAAACAATTTTGAAGGAAGGAAGGTAACAACAACAAAATTATTCCTAATTTGGGAAGAGAAATTAACTTCTGTCACAAAACTAAATAGATGACAAAATTTAATTAAAGCTTCCTGGTGCCTTTCATTTTGTATATCACAATCATAAAAGAAAATGATGATAAATTAATTACATTAATCTAACCACAGATATGGGGACACCTGGAAATAGGAATAACTTGTAGCAAACAAATATCTAAATAGGAAGTGGTAATTTGAAACGTACTTTAAGTATCTTTAAGTACTTACAAATTGGATTTTTTTAGTGAAAAATAATATTCAATTTACATTTTTACTGGCTATTATGTGATTTTTCTCTCCTAATATTTTAATAACAATTTTCTGTTGATGTAAACAGATTTTATATATAACAACTGCACAGTCTGTCCCTTTCAGAATATGGTTTGAAGTTTCTCTTTAAGGTATGTATGTAAAATACGCAAGAAAGAAAGTATTATAAGAAACACAGAATTTTGTTTTGAAGATCCCTAAGCAAACTACTTGGAAACGAATTTGATTTTAAATGATTAGGCATATCATTCTTCATTAAATATGGAAACAGCTAAATAACTAATTATCATTACAAACTATATTGGGTTTGCATGGCAAGATTTTGGTAGCAGGGGGGCTACAGGGATGGCTTCTCTGAGAAGCTGCTAGAAGCTTCCTCTATGTCTGACAGAGCCAATGCCATTCCGGCTCCAAGATGGACCCGCCACTGGCCAAGACCAAAGATGGACCCACCACTGGCCAAGACCAAGCCAGTCAGCGATGGTGGTATTACCTCTGGGATAACATATTTAAGAAGGAAAAAAAAAGAAAAAGAACAGCAATTGCAGCCAGAGAGAGGAGTGAGAATATGTGAGAGAAACAACTCTGCAGACACCCAGGTCAGTGAAGAAGGCAGGGGAGGAGATGCTCCAGACACCAGAGCAGAGATTCCCCTATAGCCCGCGGTGAAGACACGGAGGTCCACAGTGGAGCAGATATCCACCTGCAGCCCCTGGAGCACCCCACACTGAAGCAAGGTGGATGCCCAAAGAAGTCTGTGACCCCATGGGAAGCCCATGCTGGAGCAGGGTCCTGACAGGATCTGAGGCACTATAGAGAGAGGAGCCCACACTGGAGCAGGTTTTCTGGCAGGACTTGTGACCCCATGGAGGACCCACACTGGAGCAGTCTGTTCCTGAAGGACGGCACCCCATGGAAGGGACCCAGGCTAGAGCAATTTGTGAAGAGCTGCAGCCTGTGGGAACGACTGACACTGGAGAAGTTTGTGGAGGACTGTCTCCTGTGTCAGGGACCCCACACTGGAGCAGGGGAAGAGTATGGACAGGATGGGTACAAACAGGGGGAGTTGGAAACCACCATACTACTAGAATGCTACAACCTCATTGCCATTACCAAAATTTGGTGGGATGAATCTCATGACTGGAGTGTGGCTATCAATGACTGCTGGCTGTTCAGAAGGGACAGGTGAGGAAGGAGGGGCAGAGGTGTTGCCCTCTACATCAGGAAAGGGATAGAGTGTGAAGAGCTGTCTCTGAAGAATAGCCACAAGCAGGTCAAAAGCTTATGGGTAAGAATCAGGGATAGAGACAACAAAAGGAACCTTGTGGTTGGTGTCTCCTACAGGCCACCTACTCAAGGGGAACATATTTGAGAGAAAGGAAAGGAAGGAAGGGCGGAGACGTTGCCTTCTATCTCAAGAAATGGATAGAGTGTGAAGAGCTGTCTCTGAAGAATAGCCACAAGCAGGTCAAAAGCTTATGGGTAAGAATCAGGGATAGAGACAACAAAAGGAACCTTGTGGTTGGTGTCTCCTACAGGCCACCTACTCAAGGGGAACATATTTGACGAAGCCTTGCTGCTCCAGCTACAAGAGGTGTCACGCTCATAGACTCTCGTCCTGCTGGGAGATTTCAATCACGCCAGCCACGCTGGAAAAGTAGCATGGTGAGCTGTAGAAAATCCAGAAGACTCCTGGAATGCATTCAGGATAACCTCTTAAGCCAGGTAATGGACAACCCTACCAGAGGGGATGCTGTACTAGACCTGTTGGTCACCAGTGAAAGTGATTTAATCAGTGACATCAAGATTGGATGCTGGGCTGCAGTGATCATGAACTGGTGGACTTTGCAGTGCTGAGGGATATGGGGCAGGCAAAAAGTAAAGTCAGAAGCCAGAATTTCAGGAAAGCAAACTTCCAGCTCTTCAGGGAGTTACACAATGGAACCCCCTGGGAAACTGCCCTCAGGGACAAGGGAGCACAAGTGAGCTGGCAGGAAGGACACTTTCCACAGAGTGCAAGAGCTCTCTTAAAGGTCTTTTCCAAACTTAATAATTCTGTGATGAGCAAAGTAAAGGGCAAGAAGGAAATGCACAGGCAGTGGAAGCAGGGCCAGGTATCCTGGGCAGATTACAGGGACAGGGACACTGCCTGGTCATGTAGGGATGGGGTCAAGAGGGCCAAGACATGTCTGGAGCTGACCTTGGCAAGGGATGCAAAGAAAAATGAGAAGGGCTTCTACAGGTATGTCAGCCAGAAAAGGAAGATCAAAGAAATTGTACCCTCCCCAATGAGCAAGACTGGCAAACTGTCAACAACAGATGAAGAGAATGCTGAGGTATGCAACAACTTCTTTGCCTCAGTATTCATTGTCAGTCTCTCTTCCCACACTGAGGCCCAGGCTGGAGCAGGTTTGCTGGCAGGACTTGTGACCCCATAGGGGACAAACGCTGGAGCAGTTTGTGAGTAACTGTAGCCTGTGGGAAGGACTGAAGTTGGAGAAAGTTGTGGAGAACTGTCTCCCATGCAATGGACCCCACGCTGGAGCAGTCTGTTCCTGAAGGACTGCAGCCTGTGGAAGGGACCCAGGCTGGAGCCGTCTGTTCCTGAAGGACGGCACCCGTGGGGGGATCCAGGCTGGGGCAGTTCATGAAGAACCGCCGGCCGTG